>NC_092109.1:40943134-40958134 GCF_045679555.1 Salvelinus alpinus
CTGGCTGGATTCCAATAGGAATTACAAATCAATTTGCAAGCCAGCATAATGTAACTTCCAGGTAGAGTGTCAAAATGTAGTACATTTCCCAGGTTTTCTATAAATCTTTTTGGGTGAAATCCCTCAACCAGAATTTTTACATTTTTTTATCTGGGAATTTGGGGAAAGTTATCGGAATTTTGCAACTTTACTTGCAGACCTGATGACTTTCAGGCCACTGAGTTAGGGTAAAGCTTATGAGATATGTCATGTCTTGTCATAAAGAGTTTAATTATGATGACAACATTCACATAGGAACTCACTTCAAGAATGCCATATGACTGAACAAAATTAAAATAATTCAATAAACATGTCTTTGTCACTAACAACTACAGGCTGGAATCTCTACAATTCACTCGAAAAGGCAAGGCACACTGGGAAATTATATTGGATGCATTACTCAACATTTTCAAGCTATTACACCACTCAAATCATGACCCTCTACAGAGTCCCAGTGACTCTATCGGGTTGAATAATGACTACAAATTCATTTTAAATAACTGTAGTCAGATATGTTAAGTGTAACTGGTTTCTTCAAAAGTTTTGGGTAGTGACAGCACATTGGGGTTTACAGTGTTGGCCATAGGTCATTGGTTCATTGTTTTTCAAGGATCAATGTTCAGTTTATTTTTATCATATGAAAATAAATGTACATTCTTACAAATGACCTCGCCATTAAAGACTGAAAACGTAAAAATCTCCTGCCAAGCGTGATGGGTTATAGTTAATATGGTCATAGGTGAATGGTTACAGGTAACCTGGCTGTATGTGATTGGTTACTGTTAATAACCTGGACATAGGTGATTTGTTATTGGTCATCTGGCCAAAGATGATTGGTTACTGGTAACCTGTCCAGAAGTGATTGTTTTTTGTTAATCTGGCCATACAGTGCCTTTGCACAGTATTCAGACTCCTTGACCTTTTCCATATTCTGTTACGTTACAGCCTTATTCTAAAACGTATTAAATAGTTTTTTCCCCCTCATCAATTTACACACAATACCCCATAATGACAAAGCAAAAACAGGTTTTTAGAAATGTTTGCTAATTTATTAAAATAATAAAAACTGTATTCAGTATTCAGACCCTTTACTAAGTACTTTGTTGAAGCACCTTTGGCAGTGATTACAGCATCGAGTCTTCTTGGATATGTCGCTACAAGCTTGGCACACCTGTATTTGGGGAGTTTCTCCCATTCTTCTCTGCAGATCCTCTCAAGCTCTATCAGGTTGGATGGGGAGTGATGCTGCACAGCTATTTTCAGGTCTCTCCAGAGATGTTCAATAGGGTTCAAGTCCGGGCTCTGGCTGGGCCACTCAAGGACATTCTTGTCCCGAAGCTACTCCTGTGTTGTCTTGGCTGTGTGCTTACGGTCATTTTTCTGTTGGAAGGTGAACCTTCGCCCCAGTCTGAGGTCCTGAGCGCTCTGGAGTAGGGTTTCATCCAGGATCTCTCTGTACTTTGCTCCTTTCATCTTTGCCTCGATCCTGACTAGTCTCCCAGTCCCTGCCGCTGAAAAACATTCCCACAGCGTGATGCTGCCACCACCATGCTTCACCATAGGGATGGTGCCAGGTTTCCTCCAGACGTGACGCTTGGCATTCAGGCTAAAGAGTTCAATCTTGGTTTCATCAGACTCCACCAATCTTGTTTCTCATTGTCAGAGACCTTTAGGTGCCGTTTGGCAAGCTCCAAGTGGGCTGTCATGTGCTTTTTACTGAGGGGTGGATTCTGTCTGGCCACTCTACCAATAAGGACTGATTGGTGGAGTGCTGCAGAGATGGTTGTCCTTCTGGAAGGTTCTCCCATCTCCACAGAGGAACTCTAGAGCTCTGTCAGAGTGACCATCAGGTTCTTGGTCTCCTCCCTGACCAAGGCCCTTCTCCCACGATTGCTCGGTTTGGCCGGGAGGCCAGCTCTAGGAAGAGTCTTGGTGGTTCCAAACATCTTACAGTTAAGAATGATGGAGGCCACTGTGTTCTTGGGAACCTTCAATGCTGCAGAAATATTTTGCTACCCTTCCCCAGATCTGTGCCTCAACACAATCCTGTCTCTGAGCTCTACGGACAATTCCTTCAACCTCATGCATTGGTTTTTGCTCTTACATATACTGTCAACTGTGGGATCTTATATAGACAGGTGTGTGCCTTTCCAAATCATGTCCAATCAATTGACTTTACCACAGGTGGACTCTAATCAAATTGTAGTAACATCTCAAGGATGATCAATGGAAACAGGATGCACCTGAGCTCAATTTAGAGTCTCATAGCAAAGGGTCTGAATACTTATGTAAATAAGGTATTTATGTTTAAAAGTTTTAAGAAATGTGCAAATATTTCTAAAATCCTGTTTTCCATTTGTCATTATGGGGTATTGTGTGAAGATATCTGAGGATTTGTACATTTTTTCTCTATTTTAGAATAAGGCTGTAAAGTAACAAAATATGGAAAAATTCATGGGTTTTAAATACTTTCCATAGACACTGTAGGTGAGTGGTTACTGGTATTCTGATTGGCTACCTCCGATGACTGCCTTGTCTCCCATGATACGTTCCAGGAAGCTGGCCCCGAGGTCCTCCATGGCCTCGTTGGTGGGAGCAAACAGGGTGAAGTGACCTGGCTGGCCCATTTTATCCATCACACCCGAGGCCAAGGCTACAGCCTGCGGGAGAGGACAGGAGACTTAGTATCGTACTACTTCTAATACTATCCCCACATCTACTACTACTCCTACTACAGTTCCCCATCTGAGACCTTCTGGCTATGTTTACACAGGAATCCCAATTCTGATCTTTTGTGAAGAGTTAGTGAAGGTAGAAAACCTATCTAGTCAGATTAATACTAGCCACTGTCATATTGTGGTCACATTACAGTAAGAGATTACAGTCAGGTCAGCATGTTTAAGGAGAAGAAGTCAGATTACAGTCAGGTCAGCACGCTTAAGGAGAAGAGGTCAGATTACAGTCAGGTCAGCATGTTTAAGGAGAAGAGGTCAGATTACAGTCAGGTCAGCATGTTTAAAGAGAAGAGATCAGATTACAGTCAGGTCAGCATGTTTAAGGAGAAGAAGTCAGATTACAGTCAGGTCAGCACGCTTAAGGAGAAGAGGTCAGATTACAGTCAGGTCAGCATGTTTAAGGAGAAGAGGTCAGATTACAGTCAGGTCAGCATGTTTAAAGAGAAGAGATCAGATTACAGTCAGGTCAGCATGTTTAAGGAGAAGAAGTCAGATTACAGTCAGGTCAGCATGTTTAAGGAGAAGAGGTCAGATTACAGTCAGGTATGCATGTTTAAGGAGAAGAGGTCAGATTACAGTCAGGTCAGCATGTTTAAGGAGAAGAGGTCAGATTACAGTCAGGTCATCATGCTTAAAGAGAAGAGGTCAGATTACAGTCAGGTCATCATGCTTAAAGAGAAGAGGTCAGATTACAGTCAGGTCATCATGTTTAAGGAGAAGAGGTCAGATTACAGTCAGGTCATCATGTTTAAGGAGAAGAGGTCAGATTACAGTCAGGTCATCATGTTTAAAGAGAAGAGGTCAGATTACAGTCAGGTCAGCATGTTTAAGGAGAAGAGGTCAGATTACAGTCAGGTCAGCATGTTTAAGGAGAAGAGGTCAGATTACAGTCAGGTCAGCATGTTTAAGGAGAGGAGGTCAGATTACAGTCAGGTCAGCATGTTTAAGGAGAAGAGGTCAGATTACAGTCAGGTATGCATGTTTAAGGAGAAGAGGTCAGATTACAGTCAGGTCAGCATGTTTAAGGAGAAGAGGTCAGATTACAGTCAGGTCAGCATGTTTAAGGAGAAGAGGTCAGATTACAGTCAGGTATGCATGTTTAAAGAGAAGAGGTCAGATTACAGTCAGGTATGCATGTTTAAGGAGAAGAGGTCAGATTACAGTCATGTATGCATGTTTAAAGAGAAGAGGTCAGATTACAGTCAGGTCAGCATGTTTAAAGAGAATAGGTCAGATTATAGTCAGGTCAGCATGTTTAAAGAGAAGAGGTCAGATTACAGTCAGGTCAGCATGTTTAAGGAGAAGAGGTCAGATTACAGTCAGGTCAGCATGTTTAAAGAGAAGAGGTCAGATTACAGTCAGGTCAGCATGTTTAAGGAGAAGAAGTCAGATTACAGTCAGGTCAGCATGTTTAAGGAGAAGAGGTCAGATTACAGTCAGGTATGCATGTTTAAGGAGAAGAGGTCAGATTACAGTCAGGTCAGCATGTTTAAGGAGAAGAGGTCAGATTACAGTCAGGTCATCATGCTTAAAGAGAAGAGGTCAGATTACAGTCAGGTCATCATGCTTAAAGAGAAGAGGTCAGATTACAGTCAGGTCATCATGTTTAAGGAGAAGAGGTCAGATTACAGTCAGGTCATCATGTTTAAGGAGAAGAGGTCAGATTACAGTCAGGTCAGCATGTTTAAGGAGAAGAGGTCAGATTACAGTCAGGTCAGCATGTTTAAGGAGAAGAGGTCAGATTACAGTCAGGTATGCATGTTTAAAGAGAAGAGGTCAGATTATAGTCAGGTCAGCATGTTTAAGGAGAAGAGGTCAGATTACAGTCAGGTCATCATGCTTAAAGAGAAGAGGTCAGATTACAGTCAGGTCATCATGTTTAAGGAGAAGAGGTCAGATTACAGTCAGGACATCATGTTTAAGGAGAAGAGGTCAGATTACAGTCAGGTCAGCATGTTTAAAGAGAAGAGGTCAGATTACAGTCAGGTCATCATGTTTAAGGAGAAGAGGTCAGATTACAGTCAGGTCAGCATGTTTAAAGAGAAGAGGTCAGATTATAGTCAGGTCAGCATGTTTAAGGAGTAGAGGTCAGATTACAGTCAGGTCAGCATGTTTAAGGAGAAGAGGTCAGATTACAGTCAGGTCATCATGTTTAAAGAGAAGAGGTCAGATTACAGTCAGGTCAGCATGTTTAAGGAGAAGAGGTCAGATTACAGTCAGGTCATCATGTTTAAAGAGAAGAGGTCAGATTACAGTCAGGTCAGCATGTTTAAGGAGAAGAGGTCAGATTACAGTCAGGTCATCATGTTTAAGGAGAAGAGGTCAGATTACAGTCAGGTCAGCATGTTTAAGGAGAAGAGGTCAGATTACAGTCAGGTACTTACGCTGAAGGATGAGAGGTCTTCGTTGACCTCCAGGATATCCTTGATAGTGTTGCCCACGGCGGTGATGACGCGGTCGATGACATGTACCACCCCATTGGTCGCCACCTGGTTACCATGGATAATCCTGGCACAGTTCACTGTGACGATCTGCAGAGGAAGAGAGGTGATTGGTTAATTGGCATGACTCATTGAATCATTCATCCTCTGAAAATAACAATGATATAAAGTGATTGATGTGAGGTAAAATAAACATGCCTGTGATTTAGGGCTAGGTAGGGGTTGACAGAATAAATACAACTAGGCCAAGAGTCTAGCGATAAGAGCTAGCTAGGAGTTAACTACATACAGAGGCGTCATGCACATAGGGAATGTGCCCCCTCAGATTTGTCCTGCTTAAAAAAAAAATCAGATGTTAAATGAATTACTAAACTTCATTTTTAAGCCTATGTTTTATCATAATTATTTATAAAAAAAGATCTGCCAGCAGTATTTTGCAGAGGGGGCACACTGACTGAACCAGTCAATAAGTACTGAATAAGACTCACATTCCTTTCAATATTTTACCTGGATTTTAGCAGAGATGCAGAGAAGAAAATTTAGTTTCTCAAAAAAATCTAAAAATAACCACGCATAAAAATATTAATTATGATGCAATGATACTGATGTGCCTGTATTGATGATGTGTGTAATGATTCCAATGTAATGTATTGTAATTTTGATGTAATATCCTAGGCATGTTAGTGCAGTATATTGAGATGTGTGATTTACAACAGTCAGAATGACAGTATTTTCACGCCAACCGGTAGCCTATAGTGTACCGTAAAATTACAGGGCATTTTTAGCAGTTCAGTTACCTGTAAATTGCCGTAAAACAACGTTACCAAAAATGTAAGTACAAGTATTTCTTACCGTAAAATACTTTAGCCCTTAGCAACGCAGACGCTCGTTGGCGCGCGCGAGCAGTGTGGGTGCAATAATTGAATAACATATATTCCTACATATATTTTGCAACGCTCGCACACGCACACGGCGAGCGGTGTAGTCAGGGTTTAAGGGTGTTCAAATCAACAAGACATTTTTACAGTGTACATATCTACCTCAACTACCTCGTTCCCCTGCATATTGACTCAGTACTGGTACCCCGTGTATACAGCCAAGTTATTACCTGGTACTTCCTGTATATAACCTAGTTATATCTACATATCTACCTCAACTACCTCGTTCCCCTGAATATTGACTCAGTACTGGTACCCCGTGTATACAGCCAAGTTATCATTACTCATTGCGTATTTATTATTACGTGTTTAACTTTTCTATTATTTCTCTATTTTCTTTCTCTCTGCATTGTTGGGAAAAGGACCCGTAAGTTAGCATTTCACTGTTAGTCCACACCTGTTGTTTACCGAGCATGTGATGCATAACATGTGATTTGACTTGATTTTGAATTCATTTGAGTTAGGGGTTTACTACGTACCCCATTGGAGTAGTGATTGATGTAGAGTCCCATGTTGTTGTACATGGAAGAGATAGACATGTCGTTCTTCAGGTCTTTCGTTAGCATGCGTCGGTTGACCATGTGGTAGTGCAGGGCGTTGTACAGCTCGACGTTCACATTGCTCACCAAGGCACTACGCACCTCCTGGAGATAGGAGAAACAGGAGAGAGTTAACGCGAGAGAGAGAGAGACCAGCCGAGCTATAACTGTCTAAGCAGCTTCATCTGAAACATACTAATTAACCAACGAATGAACAAACTAACAAACAAACTAAACAAAATAAACAAACTACTGACTGATTGATTGAGTGACTGACTTCAGTTACTTCTACTTACAGGGTCCAGCAGGTCCCAGGCTTCGTTGCTAGGGGTGAACATGGTGAATGATCCCTTCCCTTCGATCTCCTCCCTCACCTTAGAGAGTTCAGAATACTCCTGGGTGGTACTAGCCTTCACCTGTCCCAATGTGCCATACACATGGTCTATAGGAGCCACTGTAGAGGGAGAGAGGGTCGACAGAAGATAGTGCTTAGGCTACTATGTTTTTGAAGTCCTGGGACATCCTCACCTTCACCAGGTGCAAAGTGCCATATATTTATGAGCCACTGTGGATGGCAGTCACTGTCAACAATATTGTCTACCAATCTTTTGTTTAATTTGTTAAATGGGAGAGCAGAAGGAAGATAATATTACAATGGTTCTAGGTAAGAATGACTTACTGTATTTGTATTTGTATTTATTATGGATCCCCATTAGCTGCTGCTTTCTGGGGTCCAGAAAAATTAAAGCAGTTTTTATACAATTTTAAAAACATTACAATACATTCATAGATTTCACAACACACTGTGTGCCCTCAGGCCAATACTATTATAGTTGCTAAAGAGTTATTATAGAGTTATAGAGTTATTATAGAGTTATAGAGTTATTATAGAGTTATAGAGTTATTATAGAGTTAGAGTTATTATAGAGTTAGAGTTATTATAGAGTTATAGAGTTATTATAGAGTTAGAGTTATTATAGAGTTAGAGTTATTATAGAGTTATAGAGTTATTATAGAGTTATAGAGTTATTATAGAGTTAGAGTTATCATAGAGTTATAGAGTTATTATAGAGTTAGAGTTATCATAGAGTTATAGAGTTATTATAGAGTTAGAGTTATTATAGAGTTATAGAGTTATTATAGAGTTAGAGTTATCATAGAGTTATAGAGTTATTATAGAGTTAGAGTTATTATAGAGTTATAGAGTTATTATAGTGTTATAGAGTTATTATAGAGTTATAGAGTTATTATAGAGTTAGAGTTATTATAGAGTTATAGAGTTAATATAGAGGTATAGAGTTAACATAGAGTTATAGAGTTATTATAGAGTTATAGAGTTATTATAGAGTTATTATAGAGTTATAGAGTTATTATAGAGTTATAGAGTTAATATAGAGTTAGAGTTATCATAGAGTTATAGAGTTATTATAGAGTTATAGAGTTATTATAGAGTTATAGAGTTATTATAGAGTTAGAGTTATTATAGAGTTATAGAGTTATTATAGAGTTATAGAGTTATTATAGAGTTATAGAGTTATTATAGAGTTATAGAGTTATCATAGAGTTATAGAGTTATTCTAGAGTTATTCTAGAGTTATAGAGTTATCATAGAGTTATAGAGTTATTATAGAGTTATAGAGTTATTATAGAGTTATTATAGAGTTATAGAGTTATCATACAGTTATAGAGTTATTATAGAGTTATAGAGTTATTATAGAGTTATAGAGTTATTATAGAGTTATAGAGTTATTATAGAGTTATTATAGAGTTATAGAGTTATTATAGAGTTATAGAGTTATTATAGAGTTATAGTTATTATAGAGCTAGAGTTATTATAGAGTTATAGAGTTATTATAGAGTTATTATAGAGTTATAGAGTTATTATAGAGTTATAGAGTTATAATAGAGTTAGAGTTATTATAGAGTTATAGAGTTATTATAGAGTTAGAGTTATTATAGAGTTATAGAGTTATTATAGTCTTTATAGAGTTATTATATTCGCTGTAGAGTTACTATAGTTTCACTAGAGTTATTATAGTCACTGTATAGTTATTATAGAGATATAGTTACTATAGAGTTTGGGTTATTATAGAGTTAGAGTTATTATAGAGGTATAGAGTTACTATAGAGTTATTATCGTTGCTGTATAGTTATTGTAGAGTTATAGTTATTATAGAGTTGTTATAGAGTTATTATAGTCGCTTTAGAGTTATTATAGTTGTCATATATTTATTACCGTTGTAATATAGTTATTATTGTGGCTATATAGTTATTACAGCGGCTATAGCGTTTTTATATTGGCTATAAAGTTATTATAGAGTTATATAGTTATTATAGTGGCTATTGCGTTTTAATATTGGCTATATAGTTATTATAGTGGCTATAGAGTTTTATATTGGCTATAGAGTTTTTATAGTTATATAGTTAATATAGTGGATATATAGTTATTATAGAGTTATATAGTTATTAAAGTGGCTATTGAGTTTTTATAAACTATATAGTTATTATAGTGGCTATAGAGTTTTTATAGTTGCTATAGAGTTATTAGAGTTGCTATAGAGTTATTATAGTCATGACAAAGTTATAGAAGTTGCAGTATAGTTAATATAGTTGCTGTAGAGCTACGATGCATGATAGGGTGAAAGAGGTGGGAAGTGGGAGTGTGATGGGGATGAGGGTGACAGATAGAGGTGGGAAGTGGGAGTGTGATGGGGATGAGGGTGACAGATAGAGGTGGGAAGTGGGAGTGTGTTGGGGATGAGGGTGACAGATAGAGGTGGGACGTTGGAGTGTGTTGGGGATGAGGGTGACAGATAGAGGTGGGACGTTGGAGTGTGTTGGGGATGAGGGTGACAGGTAGAGGTGGGAAGTGGGAGTGTGTTGGGGATGAGGGTGACAGATAGAGGTGGGAAGTGGGAGTGTGTTGGGGATGAGGGTGACAGATAGAGGTGGGACGTTGGAGTGTGTTGGGGATGAGGGTGACAGATAGAGGTGGGAAGTGGGAGTGTGATGGGGATGAGGGTGACAGATAGAGGTGGGAAGTGGGAGTGTGTTGGGGATGAGGGTGACAGATAGAGGTGGGAAGTGGGAGTGTGTTGGGGATGAGGGTGACAGATAGAGGTGGGACGTTGGAGTGTGTTGGGGATGAGGGTGACAGATAGAGGTGGGACGTTGGAGTGTGTTGGGGATGAGGGTGACAGATAGAGGTGGGAAGTGGGAATGTGTTGGGGATGAGGGTGACAGATAGAGGTGGGACGTTGGAGTGTGTTGGGGATGAGGGTGACAGATAGAGGTGGGACGTTGGAGTGTGTTGGGGATGAGGGTGACAGATAGAGGTGGGAAGTGGGAGTGTGATGGGGATGAGGGTGACAGATAGAGGTGGGAGTGTGATGGGGATGAGGGTGACAGATAGAGGTGGGACGTTGGAGTGTGTTGGGGATGAGGGTGACAGATAGAGGTGGGAAGTGGGAATGTGTTGGGGATGAGGGTGACAGATAGAGGTGGGAAGTGGGAGTGTGATGGGGATGAGGGTGACAGATAGAGGTGGGAAGTGGGAGTGTGATGGGGATGAGGGTGACAGATAGAGGTGGGAAGTGGGAGTGTGATGGGGATGAGGGTGACAGATAGAGGTGGGAAGTGGGAGTGTGATGGGGATGAGGGTGACAGATAGAGGTGGGAAGTGGGAGTGTGATGGGGATGAGGGTGACAGATAGAGGTGGGAGTGTGATGGGGATGAGGGTGACAGGTAGAGGTGGGACGTGGGAGTGTGTTGGGGATGAGGGTGACAGATAGAGGTGGGAAGTGGGAGTGTGTTGGGGATGAGGGTGACAGATAGCGGTGGGAAGTGGGAGTGTGATGGGGATGAGGGTGACAGATAGAGGTGGGAAGTGGGAGTGTGATGGGGATGAGGGTGACAGATAGCGGTGGGACGTTGGAGTGTGTTGGGGATGAGGGTGACAGATAGCGGATGGAAGTGGGAGTGTGATGGGGATGAGGGTGACAGATAGAGGTGGGAAGTGGGAGTGTGATGGGGATGAGGGTGACAGATAGAGGTGGGAAGTGGGAGTGTGTTGGGGATGAGGGTGACAGATAGAGGTGGGACGTTGGAGTGTGTTGGGGATGAGGGTGACAGATAGAGGTGGGACGTTGGAGTGTGTTGGGGATGAGGGTGACAGATAGAGGTGGGAAGTGGGAGTGTGATGGGGATGAGGGTGACAGATAGAGGTGGGAGTGTGATGGGGATGAGGGTGACAGGTAGAGGTGGGACGTGGGAGTGTGTTGGGGATGAGGGTGACAGATAGAGGTGGGAAGTGGGAGTGTGTTGGGGATGAGGGTGACAGATAGAGGTGGAAAGTGGGAGTGTGATGGGGATGAGGGTGACAGATAGAGGTGGGAAGTGGGAGTGTGATGGGCATGAGGGTGACAGGTAGAGGTGGGAAGTGGGAGTGTGTTGGGGATGAGGGTGACAGATAGAGGTGGGAAGTGGGAATGTGTTGGGGATGAGGGTGACAGATAGAGGTGGGAAGTGGGAGTGTGATGGGGATGAGGGTGACAGATAGAGGTGGGAGTGTGATGGGGATGAGGGTGACAGGTAGAGGTGGGACGTAGGAGTGTGTTGGGGATGAGGGTGACAGATAGAGGTGGGAAGTGGGAGTGTGTTGGGGATGAGGGTGACAGATAGAGGTGGGAAGTGGGAGTGTGATGGGGATGAGGGTGACAGATAGAGGTGGGAAGTGGGAGTGTGATGGGCTTGAGGGTGACAGGTAGAGGTGGGAAGTGGGAGTGTGTTGGGGATGAGGGTGACAGATAGAGGTGGGAAGTGGGAGTGTGATGGGGATGAGGGTGACAGATAGAGGTGGGAGTGTGTTGGGGATGAGGGTGACAGATAGAGGTGGGAAGTGGGAGTGTGATGGGGATGAGGGTGACAGATAGAGGTGGGAAGTGGGAGTGTGATGGGGATGAGGGTGACAGATAGAGGTGGGAGTGTGTTGGGGATGAGGGTGACAGATAGAGGTGGGACGTTGGAGTGTGATGGGGATGAGGGTGACAGATAGAGGTGGGACGTTGGAGTGTGTTGGGGATGAGGGTGACAGATAGAGGTGGGACGTTGGAGTGTGATGGGGATGAGGGTGACAGATAGAGGTGGGAAGTGGGAGTGTGATGGGGATGAGGGTGACAGATAGAGGTGGGAGTGTGATGGGGATGAGGGTGACAGGTAGAGGTGGGACGTGGGAGTGTGTTGGGGATGAGGGTGACAGATAGAGGTGGGAAGTGGGAGTGTGTTGGGGATGAGGGTGACAGATAGCGGTGGGAAGTGGGAGTGTGATGGGGATGAGGGTGACAGATAGAGCTGGGAAGTGGGAGTGTGTTGGGGATGAGGGTGACAGATAGAGGTGGGAAGTGGGAGTGTGTTGGGGATGAGGGTGACAGATAGCGGTGGGAAGTGGGAGTGTGATGGGGATGAGGGTGACAGATAGCGGTGGGACGTTGGAGTGTGTTGGGGATGAGGGTGACAGATAGCGGATGGAAGTGGGAGTGTGATGGGGATGAGGGTGACAGATAGAGGTGGGAAGTGGGAGTGTGATGGGGATGAGGGTGACAGATAGAGGTGGGAAGTGGGAGTGTGTTGGGGATGAGGGTGACAGATAGAGGTGGGACGTTGGAGTGTGTTGGGGATGAGGGTGACAGATAGAGGTGGGACGTTGGAGTGTGTTGGGGATGAGGGTGACAGATAGAGGTGGGAAGTGGGAATGTGTTGGGGATGAGGGTGACAGATAGAGGTGGGAAGTGGGAGGGTGATGGGGATGAGGGTGACAGATAGAGGTGGGAGTGTGATGGGGATGAGGGTGACAGGTAGAGGTGGGACGTGGGAGTGTGTTGGGGATGAGGGTGACAGATAGAGGTGGGAAGTGGGAGTGTGTTGGGGATGAGGGTGACAGATAGAGGTGGGAAGTGGGAGTGTGATGGGGATGAGGGTGACAGATAGAGGTGGGAAGTGGGAGTGTGATGGGCATGAGGGTGACAGGTAGAGGTGGGAAGTGGGAGTGTGTTGGGGATGAGGGTGACAGATAGAGGTGGGAAGTGGGAGTGTGATGGGGATGAGGGTGACAGATAGAGGTGGGACGTTGGAGTGTGTTGGGGATGAGGGTGACATATAGAGGTGGGAGTGTGTTGGGGATGAGGGTGACAGATAGAGGTGGGAAGTGGGAGTGTGATGGGGATGAGGGTGACAGATAGAGGTGGGACGTTGGAGTGTGTTGGGGATGAGGGTGACAGATAGAGGTGGGACGTTGGAGTGTGATGGGGATGAGGGTGACAGATAGAGGTGGGAAGTGGGAATGTGTTGGGGATGAGGGTGACAGATAGAGGTGGGAGTGTGATGGGGATGAGGGTGACAGATAGAGGTGGGACGTTGGAGTGTGTTGGGGATGAGGGTGACAGATAGAGGTGGGAAGTGGGAGTGTGTTGGGGATGAGGGTGACAGATAGAGGTGGGAAGTGGGAGTGTGATGGGGATGAGGGTGACAGATAGAGGTGGGAGTGTGATGGGGATGAGGGTGACAGATGGAGTGTGAGGATGAAAGTTAGGAGCTAGGATTAAAGTCCATGCGAGGACACACCAGGGGCGAACTGGGACCAGAAATCGGCTCAGGCATTTCTGACGAAACAGCCCATTCTTGAGGCCCCCCATTATTAGCCTGATAATGATCATGTTACACAAGAAACTCAAGACAGGCCCACTAGACCAAATAAATCGCCCGAAATGCCAGATGGCCTGTCCGCCCCTAGTAGACACTTACCTGCAGGGCATCCTTTCATGCCTTCCAGCTTCATGTAGCCAGGACAACACTCATACAGAACCACCCTGGAGAAAAGACAAGACAGCAATTAGCTACATGACAAGATAACAGAGAGAAGTAGTCGGTATGTAAGTTAGGCCTAGTCGTTACCCTGGCCAAATCAAAACAATATGGCAAAGAGTTTTGGAAGAAGAAAAAGAGGAAGAAGATATCCAACAACAGGCATATTTCAAACAACACCATTACAAGCACTATGGCGTCAGCCTCAGAAATAGAAAAGTAGAACACACTACAATTATTAAAGACAGCATTGGCGGACAACACAAAGTGAAACGACCAAATAACGTCACAATTTAAGCTGAATTGGAGCTGAATGGGCTTTGAACCGAAGCATGTCAACCATCTTGTATGAATTATGGGACTGATTGCACAAACCAAGACACTATTGATGTGTAAGAGAAGATAATTATTCTTCTAAATTGGGATATGTTCCCATGGACAAATTAGCTAACAATTATGATCTGGGAAGTGTATCATCTCTCCAGGGATCTGGTTCATCATCTTTGTTTTTGTCCTTGTCCAATCATAAACAAGTGGTCAACAATGCTGTGGTATAAACAGATAGTAAGATCAGTATTGGAAACTATATCGGATTGATTTCCAAACTATGACTACGGAGCTTGAGCAGATAATGGACCAGTAAATATTATAGTTCAATGCATGAAAGCAACTTTGTCAGAACGGATAAACTCTAGTGATTGCCAATTGTGTTTAGTAATATTATTTGCCTTATTTTTGTTGTTGACTCCTAAAATGGCCTCCCATGGATTGGCAGGTTTTCACACTCTGTCAGTAGATGTGTGTGTGTGTGTGTGTTTCAGATAAAATACATTAAAACGTTATTAGTCACATGTGTTGGTGTGGACTAACAGTGAAATGCTAAATCCCAACAATGCAGAGGAAACGAAAATAATAAGAGATAAGTTAAACATTTAATCATAAAAGTAATAATAAATACACAAGTAATGATAACTTGGCTGTATACACGGGGTACCAGTACTGAGTCGGTGATAACTAGGTTATATACAGGAAGTACCAGGTAATAACTTGGCTGTATACATGGGTACCAGTACTGAATCAATGATAACTAGGTTATATACAGGAAGTAACAGGTAATAACTTGGCTGTATACACGGGGTACCAGTACGGAGTCAATGTGCAGGGGAACGAGGTAATTGAGGTAGATATGTAGATATAACGAGGTATAAAGTGACTAGTCAACAGGATAGATAGTAAACAGTAGCAGTAGCATATGTGTAAAAAAGGTCAATGCAGATAGTCCGGGTAGCTATTTAGTAAAGTATTTAACCAGCTGTTTAGCAGTCTTGTAGCTTGGGGGGTAGAAGCTGTTCAGGGTCCTGTTGGTTCTAGACTTGGTGCTCCATGACTTGAGTGGCTGGAGTCTTTGATTTTTTTTCTTCTTCTGACACCGCCTGGTATAGAGGTCCT
>NC_092109.1:40960634-40970634 GCF_045679555.1 Salvelinus alpinus
GGTAATACATGCCAGGTAATTTCAGGTAATACATGCCAGGTAATGTCAGGTAATACATGCCATGTAATGTCAGGTAATAGATGCCAGGTAATGTCAGGTAATACATGCCAGGTAATGTCAGGTAATACATGCCAGGTATTGTCAGGTAATACATGCCAGGTAATGTCAGGTAATACATGCCAGGTAATGTCAGGTAATACATGCCAGGTAATGTCAGGTAATACATGCCAGGTAATGTCAGGTAATACATGCCAAGTAATGTCAGGTTTTACATGCCAGGTAATTTCAGGTAATACATGCCAGGTAATGTCAGGTAATACATGCCAGGTAATGTCAGGTAATAGATGTCAGGTAATGTCAGGTAATAGATGTCAGGTAATGTCAGGTAATAGATGTCAGGTAATGTCAGGTAAAGTCAGGTAATAGATGTCAGGTAATGTCAGGTAATACATGTCAGGTAATGTCAGGTAATAGATGTCAGGTAATGTCAGGTAAAGTCAGGTAATAGATGTCAGGTAATTTCAGGTAATAGATGTCAGGTAATGTCAGGTAATAGATGTCAGGTAATGTCAGGTAATGTCAGGTAATGTCAGGTAATAGATGTCAGGTAATGTCAGGTAATAGATGTCAGGTAATGTCAGGTAATAGATGTCAGGTAATGTCAGGTAATAGATGTCAGGTGTTGTCAGGTAATAGATGTCAGGTAATGTCAGGTAATGTCAGGTAATAGATGTCAGGTAATGTCAGGTAATAGATGTCAGGTAATGTCAGGTAATAGATGTCAGGTATTGTCAGGTAATAGATGTCAGGTAATGTCAGGTAATGTCAGGTAATAGATGTCAGGTATTGTCAGGTAATAGATGTCAGGTAATGTCAGGTAATGTCAGGTAATACATGTCAGGTAATGTCAGGTAATAGATGTCAGGTAATGTCAGGTAATAGATGTCAGGTAATGTCAGGTAATACATGCCAGGTAATGTCAGGTAATACATGCCAGGTAATTTCAGGTAATACATGCCAGGAAATGTCTTTCCCCCTTCTGATGACCAGGTGGCGAATCGCATCTCTGCATGTCTGGCAGACATATCAGTGTGGATGACGGATCACCACCTCAAGCTGAACCTCGGCAAGACGGAGCTGCTCTTCCTCCCGGGGAAGGACTGCCCGTTCCATGATCTCGCCATCACGGTTGACAACTCCATTGTGTCCTCCTCCCAGAGCGCTAAGAACCTTGGCGTGATCCTGGACAACACCCTGTCGTTCTCAACCAACATCAAGGCGGTGGCCCGTTCCTGTAGGTTCATGCTCTACAACATCCGCAGAGTACGACCCTGCCTCACACAGGAAGCGGCGCAGGTCCTAATCCAGGCACTTGTCATCTCCCGTCTGGATTACTGCAACTCGCTGTTGGCTGGGCTCCCTGCCTGTGCCATTAAACCCCTACAACTCATCCAGAACGCCGCAGCCCGTCTGGTGTTCAACCTTCCCAAGTTCTCTCACGTCACCCCGCTCCTCCGCTCTCTCCACTGGCTTCCAGTTGAAGCTCGCATCCGCTACAAGACCATGGTGCTTGCCTACGGAGCTGTGAGGGGAACGGCACCTCAGTACCTCCAGGCTCTGATCAGGCCCTACACCCAAACAAGGGCACTGCGTTCATCCACCTCTGGCCTGCTCGCCTCCCTACCACTGAGGAAGTACAGTTCCCGCTCAGCCCAGTCAAAACTGTTCGCTGCTCTGGCCCCCCAATGGTGGAACAAACTCCCTCACGACGCCAGGACAGCGGAGTCAATCACCACCTTCCGGAGACACCTGAAACCCCACCTCTTTAAGGAATACCTAGGATAGGATAAAGTAATCCTTCTCACTCCCCCCCCCCTTAAAAGATTTAGATGCACTATTGTAAAGTGGCCGTTCCACTGGATGTCATAAGGTGAATGCACCAATTTGTAAGTCGCTCTGGATAAGAGCGTCTGCTAAATGACTTAAATGTAATGTAAATGTACATGCCAGGTAATGTCAGGTAATACATGCCAGGTAATGTCAGGTAATACATGCCAGGTAATTTCAGGTAAAACATGCCAGGTAATGTCAGGTAATACATGCCAGGTAATTTCAGGTAATACATGCCAGGTAATTTCAGGTAATACATGCCAGGTAATGTCAGGTAATACATGCCAGGTAATGTCAGGTAATACATGCCAGGTAATGTCAGGTAATGTCAGGTAATAGATGTCAGGTAATGTCAGGTAATAGATGCCAGGTAATTTCAGGTAATACATGCCAGGTAATGTCAGGTAATGTCAGGTAATAGATGTCAGGTAATGTCAGGTAATAGATGCCAGGTAATTTCAGGTAATACATGCCAGGTAATGTCAGGTAATGTCAGGTACTAGATGTCAGGTAATGTCAGGTAATAGATGCCAGGTAATGTCAGGTAATAGATGTCAGGTAATGTCAGGTAATAGATGCCAGGTAATGTCAGGTAATAGATGTCAGGTAATGTCAGGTAATAGATGTCAGGTAATGTCAGGTAATACATGCCAGGTAATGTCAGGTAATAGATGTCAGGTAATGTCAGGTAATAGATGTCAGGTAATGTCAGGTAATACATGCCAGGTAATGTCAGGTAATAGATGCTGATTAGGACTAATTTGTTTTGAAACTGACTAGTATTGAACCCGTTGCTCAGCGAGTACCGCTTTCCGCCTAATTTCAGCTCATCTGTTGCAAAACTACTTTACCGTTTAGTCTAGGAAGCAAACGGAACCAAACAGGGAGGTACCTACCTGAATGCGTACAATAGAAAACACTAAAATGTTTTTGGATCCAAACAGTTTTCCCGTCTGGCGTAACGTTTTGCAACAAATGAAACGTTTTACAATGGAATCTGACCGATGCATACGCCCCGAGTTCTGTTGTTTCGCAGGCTGTATGTGAGGTTGCTCCAGCATGTCGGAGTACCGACTTGAACCCCTTACAGAACCCACGTGGTTACGTTAAATCACCAGCAATCGGCTTTGCTAAACGGTAACACACCATCACCCACTAGCTCTGGTTTATGCTAACAGACCCCTTTGAATATATAGAGTATCTTTGGCTTCAATTAAGTAAGTGGATATTCTGAGGCTTTAAGACATGAACAAACCCTTTATTAAGTACATCCTGACTGAGGAAATGGGGCTAGGGGTGGTGTGTTACGGATTATTAAGCTCTGGAGGCCATGGAAGCTGGGGTTAGTATAATAGAGTGTCTGGTGTGGTTACTGAGTTGGTGACCCCAAGACAGATTTACGGCTAAAGCAAAACCAGTAATGGTAACATTCACCACAACTAATGCTACTACTGTCTTTATGTTACTTTAGAATGTTATGCGTGTGTCTCTCCATCTCTCTCTCTGTCTCTCCCTTTCTCTGTCTCTCTCTCTCTCTCTCTCTCTGTCTCTCCCTTTCTCTGTCTCTCTCTCTCTCTGTCTCTTTTTCTCTCTGTCTCTCTCTCTCTCTCTCTTTCTCTTTCTCTCTCTCTCTCTTTCTCTTTCTCTCTCTCTCTCTCTCTCTCTCTCTCTCTCTCTCTCTCTCTCTCTCTCTCTCTCTCTCTCTCTCTCTCTCTCTCTCTCTCTCTCTCTCTCTCTTTCTCTGTGTCTCTCTCTCTTTCTCTCTCTGTCTCTCTCTCTCTCTCTCTCTCTCTCTCTCTCTCTCTCTCTCTCTCTCTCTGTCTCTCTCTGTCTCTCTCTCTGCCTCTCTCTCTGTCTCTCTCTCTGTCTCTCTCTCTGTCCCTCCCTTTCTCTGTCTCTCTGTCTCTCTGTCTCTCTCTCTGTCTCTCTCTCTCTCTCTCTCTCTTCTTCTACCTATCATCGTATCTCTCTCTGTCTTGATCTCAATTTCAAGAAGCAAACATACAAACATCAATCCCTCACATCCTCTCATCACATCCAATCAAAGCTATGATGTTTTATGAGCCATAATAAACCGAAACACAGACAGACAGACAAACAGACAAAGACTAACACACACACACACAGGCACGCACACAACCACACACACTCAAACACACACAATCACACATGCAATTAAACACACACAGACATGCACACACTACCCCCCAACACACACTCTTTCCTCATCTCTCATCCACACCACACAACCAGCTCAGATACCACAGCTGGACAGATTTCCTCCAGAGGTGCTGAACAATGTTCCCACTGTCAGAGAGAGAGAGAGAGAGAGAGAGAGAGAGAGAGAGAGAGAGAGAGAGAGAGAGAGAGAGAGAGAGAGAGAGAGAGAGAGAGAGAGAGAGAGAGAGAGAGAGAGAGAGAGAGAGAGAGAGAGAGAGAGAGAGAGAGAGAGAGAGAGAGAGAGAGAGAGAGAGAGCATTCGAAAGTATTCAGCCCCCGTGACTTTTTCCAGATTTTGTTACATTACTGCCATATTCTTATTCTAAAATGTATTATATGTAATTTATCACATTTACAAGTATTCAGCCCTTTACTCAGTACTTTGTTGAAGCACCTTTGACAGTGATTACAACCTCGAGTCTTCTGGGGTATGATGCTACAAGCTTGGCACACCTGTATTTGGGGAGTTTCTCCCATTCTTCTCAGCAGATTCTCTCAACCTCTGTCAGGTTGGATGGGGAGCGTCGCTGCACAGCTATTTTCAGATCTTTCCAGAGATGTTTGATCGGGTTCAAGTCTGGTTTCTGGCTGGACCACTCAAGGGCATTCAGAGACTTGTCCCGAATCCACTGTGTTGTCTTGGCTGTGTGCTTAGGATCGTTGTCCTGGTTAAAGGTGAACCTTCACCCAAGTCGGAGGTCCTGAGCGCTCTGGAGCAGGTTTTCATGAAGGATCTCTCTGTACTTTGCTCCGTTCTCTTTCCCTTGATCCTGACTAGTCTCACAGTCTCTGCCGCTGAAAAACATCCCCACAGCATGATGCTGCCACCACCATGCTTCACCGTAGGGATGGTGCCAGGTTTCCTCCAGACGTGACACTGCATTCAGGCCAAAGAGTTCAATCTTGGTTTCATCAGACTGGAGAATCTTGTTTTTCGTGTTCTGAGAGTCTTTAGGTGCCATTTTAGCAAACTTCAAGCAGACTGAGAAGTGGATTCCGTCTGGCCACTCTACCATAAAGGTCTGATTGGTGGAGTGCTGCAATGCTTTTCCAACGGTCTTGAAGGCGAGTTCCCATATATGCTGAGCACTTGTTTTTTCAACAGGACAATGACCCAACACACCTCCAGGCTGTGTAAGGGCTATTTGACCAAGAAGGAGAGTGATGGAGTGCTGCATCAGATTACCTGGCTTTCACAATCACCCGACCTCAACCCAATTGAGATGGTTTGGGATGAGTTGGACCACAGAGTGAAGGAAAAGCAGCCAACAAGTGCTCAGCATATGTAGGAACTCCTTCAAGACTGTTGGAAAAGCATTCCAGGTGAAGCTGGTTGAGAGAATGCCAAAAGTGTGAAAAGCTGTCATCAAGGGAAAGGGTGGCTACTTTGAAGAATCAAAAATATAAAATATATTTTGATTTGTTAAACAGTTTTTGGTTACTACATGATTCCATATGTGTTATTTCATAGTTTTGATGTCTTCACTATTATTCTACAAGGTAGAAAATAGTAAAAATAAAGAAAAATCCTTGAATGAGTAGGTGTGTCCAAACTTTGGACTGGTGTTGTATATTTACTGTATACGGAGTAATGCTCCTGTAGTCCATTATTGTGCTAATTAACTCGTTGAAACAAATCAATATATTTATATGCTTAACATTCACGTAACTTTCAAAGCATTGAAAATGTTATAATTTATATTGTACTGAGTTAGATAGAAACAGAATTAGACTAATCCCCAAATTGGGAAAATTGGTGATACATGCTAATTATTTTCTTATTTAAATGTCCAATAACTTTTGAATCGGGAAGCTATATAGGCCGAGTCACCTGGCACTCTTCAACCAAAACGGTGGGTCCCTAGCCCACCTGTTACTGTGTGGGGAGGTCTGGACCTTATTAGATCAAGTGATTGTGCCATTTAAAGGCCGAGTTGCTGGTTCAAATCCTGTTCTGGCGGTTAGTCCCAGCAGTCGCTACATCACTGCTGAATTCTCCCCAGTAACCTATGTAGGGCATTAGGCTAATGCATCTAACTGTTTCACCAAGTTAAAAAGGTCCTAAAATCCCCTCAGCGATGTTGCAAAGGATAACAGTAGCGTAGGCAACACGTGAATGTTGTCATTTTCAATAGGAATTTCCTCTTAATTGACCTGCCTGGTAAAATAAAGGTAAAATAACCAAAACATCTAAGGTCTGCAGCTGTTGCAAACTTTGCTAATTGACTATTAAACATTGGTCGATTTTGGAAAAAGCCAAAGTCAATCAATCAATAATATAATAATACGTTTAGGAAAGGTTTTCATCTTTAGCTCACAATCTGTGGATTCTATACGAATCGAAACGTTCAAAATATATGTCAATCGGAAACCAAACAAGGTCTATGGTGAAAGGTGGGATGATCTGAGAGGGATTAAAGAGTTTATATTAACAATAATATGAAATATAAAAGTATGTAGCTGAAAAGATGTAAAAACACAAAAATATATGTGTCCTGCAAAGAGGGTGGTGGATGGGTTAATACAATGGATATAATAAATAAGAAAACATTGCCTTAGTGTCACAACATAAAGGACATAGGGATTGATGTATTATTGGTTAGGGTTGTCTTTCCCGAGTCGGATTTACCTCAGACACCCGATCAGGCCCAAAACCCCCGTCATTCACATGAAGAAGAGACGGAGATATCGAGGACGTAGTCGGGGTACCTAAGGAAGCGACGGCGAGTGAGTAATCCCCCTCTAACATCAGTCCTATAAGCCAACGTGCAATCCATTGGATAACAAAATGGATGAGCTCCGATTACAACTATCCAACCAACGGAACATTAAAAACTGTAATATCTTATGTTTCACCGAGTCATGGCTGAACGACGACATGGATAACATACAGTTGGCTGGGTTTTCTGACGACTATCGCCAAGATAGAACAGCTGCCTCCGGTAAGACAAGGGGTGGTGGTCTGTGTCTATTTGTCAATAACAGCTGCATGAAATCTAATATTAAGGAAGTCTCAAGGTTTTGCTCGCCTGAGGTCGACTACATCATGATAAGCTGTAGACCACAGTATTTACCAAGAGAGTTCTCATCTATATTTTTCGTAGCTGTCTATTTACCACCACAAACCGATGCTGGCACTAAGACGGCACTCAATGAACTGTATAAGGCCAAAAGCAAACAGGAAAATGCTCATCCAGATGCGGCGCCTTTGCAGGGAAACTTAAATCCATTTTTACCTCATTTCTACCAGCGTGTTAAATGTACAACCAAAGGAAAAAAAACTCTAGACCACCTTTACTCCACACACAGAGACGCGTACAAAGCTCTCACTCGCCCTCCATTTGGCAAATCTGACCATAACTCTATCCTCCTGATTCCTTCTTACAAGCAAAAACTTAAGCAGGAAGTACCAGTGACTTGCTCAATACTGAAGTGGTCAGATGATGCAGATGCTAAGCTACAGCACTGTTTTGCTAGCACAGACTGGAATATGTTCCGGGATTCTTCCGATGGCATTGAGGAGTACACCACATCAGTCACTGGTTTCATCAATAAGTACATCGATGACGTCATCCCCACAGTGACCGTACGTACATACCCCAACCAGAAGTCATGGATTACAGACAATATCCGCAATGAGCTAATGGGTAGAGCTGCCGCTTTCAAGGAGCGGGACTCTAACCCGGATGCCCTCCGATGAACCATCAAACAGGCAAAGCATCAATACAGGACTAAGATTGAATCATACTACACCGGCTCCGACGCTCGTCGGATGTGATAGGGCTTGCAAACTATCATGGGCTTTGTATCTCTAACAAATACAAATACTCACACTAAAAACCAGACAATCTGCTAGCAGCCCTGTCTTGCTAACTTTGGGGCACTAGAGGGGTGTTGCTATTGCTCACAGAGTGCAGTGCACAATGTAGGGAAGCACAGCCGAGAGCTGCCCCGTGACACAATCCCACCAGACAAGCTAAACTACTTCTATACTCGTTTCGAGGCAAGCAAAACTAAAGCATGCATGAGAGCATCAGCTGTTCCAGACGACTGTGTGATCATGCTCTCCGTAGCAGATCTTAGTAACACCTTTAAACAGGTCAACATTCACAAGGCCGTAGGGCCAGACGGATTACCAGGGCGTGTACTCCAAAGCATGCGCTGACCAACTGGCAAGTGTCTTCACTGACATTTTCATGTCCCTGACCGAGTCTGTAATACCAACATGTTTCAAGCAGACCACCATAGTCCCTGTGCCCAAGATCCACTCCAATTTGCATAACCACCCAACAGATCCACAGATTATGCAATCTCTATTGTACTCCACACTGCCCTTTCCCACCTGGACAAAAGGAACACCTACGTGAGAATGCAAAAAGTCATACAGCTGCACCATCAAAAGCATCCTGACCAGTTGCATCACCGCCTGGTATGGTAACTGCTCGGCATCAGACTGCAAGGCACAGCAGAGGGTAGTGCGTACAGCCCAGTACATCACTGGGGTCAAGCTTTCTGCCATCCAAGACCTCTATACCAGGCGGTGTCAGAGGAAGGCCCTAAAAATTGTCAAAGATTCCAGCCACCCAAGTCAGAGTATTCTCTCTGCTACCGCACGGCAAGCGGTACCGGAGAGCCAAAAGGCTCCTTAACAGTTTCTACCCCCAAGCCATCAGACTGCAGAACAGTTTCTACCCCCAAGCCATCAGACTGCTGAACAGCTTCTACCCCCAAGCCATTAGACTCCTGAACAGCTTCTACCCCCAAGCCATTAGACTCCTGAACAGCTTCTACCCCCAAGCCATTAGACTGCTGAACAGCTTCTACCCCCAAGCCATAAGACTGCTGAACAGCTTCTACCCCCAAGCCATTAGACTGCTGAACAGCTTCTACCCCCAAGCCATCAGACTGCTGAACAGCTTCTACCCCCAAGCCATTAGACTCCTGAACAGCTTCAGCTAAGTTTCCAGGCGGTGTCAGAGGAAGGCCCAAAAATTGTCAAAGACTCCAGTCATAGACTGTTCTCTCTGCTACCGCACGGCAAGCGGTACTGGAGCAGCAAGTCTAGGTCCAAAAGGCTCCTTAACAGTTTTTACCCCCAAGCCATAAGACTGCTGAACAGCTAATCAAATGGTCACCTGGACTATTTGCGTTGACAACCCCCCCCCCCCCCCCCCTTGGTTTTCACACTGCTGCTACTCGCTGTTTATTATCTATGCAAAGTCACTTTACTTCTACCTACATGTACAAATTACATCGACTAACCTGTACCTCGGCAACGCTGTTTCCTGTATATAGCCTCATTATTGTTACTTAAAAAAAAATTAATAATAATACTTTTTTACTTTTGTTCATTTTGTAGATATTTTCTATTTTCTTAAAACTGCATTGTTGGTTAAAGGCTTGTAAGTAAACATTTCACGGTATGGTCTACACCAATTGTTTTCTGGGCGCATGTGACAAATACAATTTGATTTGGTTTGAGTGGTCAGCATTTCAAGCAAAGTCCATACAATGTATCATTTCACCCCCACCTGTAGAAGGTACCTCTATTTGGACAATGTGCTTCAGTTTTCATTGGGTTTACAGATTAAGAATATGAGGGTTTTATATATGGTTCTCAGAGACCAATCGCAATGGGAATACGAAAACAATATAATGTGATTGGTGAAATTAGTTGTAACTCCTCTACCAATCACATCATGTCGTGCTGTGTATTACTAATGTGATTGGTCCTTGAACATATAGGAGGCCACTTTGAAATATATAAGAGCTTCTAGACCAAACCTCTTGTATCCAGACCAAACCTCTTGTATCCAGACCAAACCTCTTGTATCCAGACCAAACCTCTTGTCTCTAGACCAAACCTCTTGTCTCTAGACCAAACCTCTTG
>NC_092109.1:40973134-41018134 GCF_045679555.1 Salvelinus alpinus
ACAAGAAAAGGGCAACCAGTGAAGAACAAACACCATTGTAAATACAACCCATATTTATGTTTATTTATTTTAACTTGTGTGCTTTAATCATTTGTACATTGTTACAACACTGTATATATATAATATGACATTTGTAATGTCTTTATTGTTTTGAAACTTCTGTATGTGTAATGTTTACTGTTAATTTTTATTGTTTATTTCACTTTTGTATATTATCTACCTCACTTGCTTTGGCAATGTTAACACGTTTCCCATGCCAATAAAGCCCCTTGAATTGAATTGAGAGAGAAAGTGAGGGCGAGGTGGAGGAGAAAGAATGAGATAGAGAGAGGATTCCATTCATTGCACATGATGTCAGTAGACAAGACCAGAGACCTGTCAACCCAGAGTGAATAGAAGATAGGGAGGAGGAGGAGGGGGGGAGGAGGGAGGAGGGAGGAGGAGAGAAGAGGAGGGAGGAGAAGGAGAGAAGAGGTGGGGGGAGGAGGGAGGAGAAGGGAGGTGGAGGGAGGAGGTAGGAAGAGGGGGTTCATTTAGTTCATTTAGCTGTCACTCTTATCACACCATAGTACCATAAGACTTCTGATATCAATGCAGGGTGAAGGGGAGCCACACAATTGTGAACCGCTGTAAAACTTGGTATCGAAAAGCATTTTGTATTTTGAAAATACAAATTACAGGTCTCGAAGTATCTTGTTACTAAAAGCTTTGGATTGTAGTTCAGAAGTAATTAAATACATATTTCAAATACATGTAACATAAATACTACCCATCTCTGCACACACGCACACACACACACACACACACACACACACACACACACACACACACACACACACACACACACACACACACACACACACACACACACACACACACACACACACACACACACACACACACACACACACACACACACACACACACACACATTGGTCTCCAACATTTTCTGAGTCAAAATGCAAGCTGAGATCTGACGCTCCATTTTGTTTTTCTAAATGTAATTCATCAATTCATGACCACGGAAAGTTAAATATTCCTCTATATTAAAAAAAGACACAAGCCGCTAACGATAACAACTCAAGCTTACGGAAACACGTTGCTATACTCGTTCATTGCAGCTGCAGTGCTGGCTGCAGCGTGACTGGAAATAGGGAGAAAGTGCATTTTATGGCTTATAAAAGTTTTGAACAAAGTGTTGACACTGATGAAAAACATCTTAAACATGAAATACTCATAAAAACAGCAGCTCTTTGGTGTTTTCGATATAATACAGAACATTAATAGACAAGAACAGCTCAAGGATAGAACTATATCAATTTAAAAAAGGCACACGTAGACTACATATCAATAGATACACACAAACTATCCAGGTCCAATAGAGGAGAGGCGTTGTGCCGCGAGGTGTTGCTTTATCTGTTTTTAAACCAGGTTTGTTGTTTATTTGAGCAATATGAGATGGAAGGAAGTTCCATGCAACATTGGCTCTATATAATAGTGTACATTTTCTTGAATTTGCTTTTGTGAATTTGTTCTGGACCTGGGGACTGTGAAAAGACCCCTGGTGGCATGTCTGGTGGGGTACGTGTGTGTGTCAGAGCTGTGTGTAAGTTGACTATGCAAACAATTTGGGATTTTCAACACGATGTTTCTTATGAAAAGAAGTGATGCCGTCAGTCTCTCCTCAACTCTGAGCCAAGAGAGACTGGCATGCATACTATTAATATCAGCACTCTGATTACAGTGAAGAGCAAGACGTGCCGCTCTGTTCTGGGCTTAACTAGGTCTTTCTTTGCAGCACTGGACCACACGACTGGACAATAATCAAGATTAAACTAGAGTCTGCAGGACTTGCTTTGTGGAGTGTGGTGTCAAAAAAGCAGAGCATCTCTTTATTACGGACAGACCTCTCCCCATCTTTACAACCAGTGAATCTATATATTTTGACCATCACAGTTAACAATCTAAGGTAACACCAAGTAATTTAGTCTCCTCAACTTGTTCAACAGCCACATTATTCATTACCAGATTCAGCTGAGGTCTAGAATTTAAGGAATAATTTGTACCGAATACAATGCTTTTAATTTTAGAGATGTTCAGGATCAGTTTATTACTGGCCACCCATTCCAAAACAGACTGCAACTCTTTGTTAAATAATTCAGTGACTTAATTAGCTGTGGTTGCTGACATGTATAATGTTGAATCATCTGCATACATGGACACACAGGCTTTGTGTAATACTAGTGACAGGTCATTAGTAAAAACAGAAAAGAGTAGAGGGCCTAGAGAGCTGCCCTGTAGTACACCACACTTTACATGTTTGACATTAGAGAAGCTTCCATTAAAGAAAACCCTCTGAGTTCTATTAGATAGATAGCTCTGAATCCACAATATGGCAGAGGTTGAAAAGACATAACACATACGTTTCTCAACAACAGGTTATGGTCAATAAAATAAAAGCCTCCATTGAAATCTAACAGTACAGATCCCACAATCTTCTTATTATCAATTTCTTTCAACCAATCATCAGTCATTTGTGTCAGTGTAGTACATGTTGAGTTCCCTTCTCTATAAGCTGAAAGGTCTTCTCCACCCCTCTCTTAGGTAGCGGAATGATTTTGGCTTCCCTCCAGGCCTGAGGACAAAGACTTTCCTCTAGGCTCAGATTAAAGATATGACAGATAGGAGTGGCTATAGAGTCAGCTACCATCCTCAGTAGCTTTCCATCTAAGTTGTCAATGCCAGGAGGTTTGTCATTATTGATCGATAACAATACTCTTTCAAAAATTCCAACTTGCAATGCTTTTTTTTCTATATATTACATTGACAAAATGTTGAGTGTCGCCGTCCAAGCAGGTCCAAACATGTGAGACTAGCTGATTCTTACAATAACCATGAGAAATGGGAAATACATCTGCCTATTTAACAGAAGTGGTTGACCTATGACATTTCACCTCCGACCTCTGTGACACCCAGCACTGAGGTCACACGCACAGCTGATGCAATAAGGTCCAGGTTATTTAGCCGACGACAGGGCTTTCTGCTGCCCTACCCAGGTCCTGTTCTGTGAATGATACCAGCATTGTGTGTGTGTGTGTGTGTGTGTGTGTGTGTGTGTGTGTGTGTGTGTGTGTGTGTGTGTGTGTGTGTGTGTGTGTGTGTGTGTGTGTGTGTGTGTGTGTGTGTGTGTGTGTGTGTGTGTGTTTGTGTGCACGTGTGTGTAAAACAATGTTCAGAGGTGATGACTTACGCCTTCTTCCCACAGATGGAGCCCTTGTACCAGTTCCTACACGTACTGAAGTACTTCTTCTTCGTACCCATCACCTGCTGTAGGGCACACACATTGGGTCTGAGGGAGGGAGGGAGGGGGAAGAGAGAAGGAGGGGGGAGAGGGAGGGAGGGCGGGAAGGAAGGGATGGGAGGGAGGGAGGGAAGTAGGTGGGAGAGGAGGATGGGGGTGAGGGATGGAGGGCGGGAAGGAAGGAAGGAAGGAAGGGAGGGAAAGGTTGGGAGGAAGAGAAGGCGGGGGAGAGGAGGATGGGGTGAGGGAGGGAGGGAGGGAGGAGGGAGGGAGGGAGGGAGGGAGGGAGGGAGGGAGGGAGGGAGGGGAATGATGGATGGGGGAGACAAGGAGGTGGAGGAGAGGAGACGAGATGGGTGGGGAAAGGGGCGGGGAGAAGGGAGGAGTGGGGAGCGGGAAAGTAGAAAGGAGGGGTAAGGAGGAGGGGAGGAAACAAGAGAGGACAATGGTGAGGAAGAGTAGGGAGTAGGGGAGGAGGTGTAGATATAAATTAGCCTTCAGGGTAAAGCTGAAAACATTTCTCTACCTTAAGTACGCTGGTCTTTCACTTGTGAATGACACTGAGAACTGTAACACATTTCCCAGCATTTTTTTGAATCAATATTTTCATTGATGCTCCTGAACTCATTATTAAACCAGTTTGGGGGTTTTGTGGAATTATACTCTGTAATTCATACACACTGTTTAATACACCACATAATAACCATTTCAAATGATTGACATTACAATCTGTGTTAAAGATTCTCTCTCTCTCTCTCCTCTCTCTCTCTCTCTCCCCTTCTCTCTCTCTCTCTCTCTCTCTCTCTCTCTCTCTCTCTCTCTCTCTCTCTCTCTCTCTCTCTCTCTCTCTCTCTCTCTCTCCCTCTCTCAATTCAATTCAATGGCTTTATTGGCATGGGAAACATATGTTAACATTACCCTCAGAGCATCTATCAGAGTATCTAGCATCTCTCTCTCTCTCTCTCTCTAATTCCCTCTCTCTCTCTCTCTATCCCCATGTCCCCTGTCTCTCTATAATCTCTTTCTTGTCGCCCCCCCCACCCCATGTACATCTCTCTGTGTCCCCATCTCTCTCTGTCCCCTGCCTCTCTGTCCCCTGCCTCTCTGTCCCCTGCCTCTCTGTCCCCTGCCTCTCTTTCCCCTGCCTCTATGTCCCCTGCCTCTATGTCCCATGCCTCTCTGTCCCCTGCCTCTCTGTCCCCTGCCTCTATGTCCCCTGTATGGTCCTTACCCCTGGATTCTGGCCCGGATGCGGCTGTGTGTCACTATCTTGTCGTAGGCTGAAGAATCCACTCTATTCACAGAGCTGAGTGCAAAGAGCGCAAACGTAGCAACAAACACCAGCTTCATCCTCAGGTAGTCTGTCTCTCTCTCTCTCCACGGTAGGTCACACGGACAGTCACACACACTCTTCCCCAAAATGCACAGGAGAAATGGGAGCGTGCACAGAAGAGGGAGGTTTTATACCAGTAGTCTCCCTCACACAACCCCCCTCCACCCTTTGTTCAGCTCTCTCTCTCTCTCTCTCTCTCTCTCTCTCTCTCTCTCTCTCTCTCTCTCTCTCTCTCTCTCTCTCTCTCTCTCTCTCTCTCTCTCTCTCTCTCTCTCTCTCTCTCTCTCTCTCTCTCTCTCTCTCTCTCTCTCTCTCTCTCTCTCTCTCTCTCTCTCTCTCTCTCACACACACACACACACACCCACACACACACTCTATATAACACATTCGCTCTCTCGCCCCACTCACTCTTTCACGTGCAAACTCACTCTTTCACGTGCACACTCATTGTTTCACACTCATTTGTGTTAGACAGAGAGAGAAGAAGATACAGATTATAGAAATAGAGAAGGAGAGAGAAAGAAAGTCAGAAAATGACACATACAGAAAAAGAGACATACAGAAAGAGAGAGAGAGAGAGAGAGAAAGAGAAATAGAAAGAGAGAGAGAGAGAGAGAGAGAGAGAGAAAGACAAAGAGAGAGAGAGAGAGAGAGAGAGAGAGAGAGAGAGAGAGAGAGAGAGAGAGAGAGAGAGAGAGAGAGAGAGAGAGAGAGAGAGAGAGAGAGAGAGAGAGAGTAAATTCATTCCCTCAACCACCATCCCTTCCCTGAGTACCCTAGACACCTTACCCCCCTGTCCTCTCCTCTCTCCCCCTCACCCCCCCTCTCCACCCCTGTCTCCCCCTCCCCTCTCCTCTCCTCTCTCCCCCTCACCCCCCTCTCTTCTCTAATCCACCCCTCTCTCCCCCTCTCCTCTCCTCTATCCCCCTCAACCCCCTCTCTTCTCTTCTCCACCCCTCTCTCCCCCTCTCCTCTCTCCCCCTCAACTCCCTATCTCCCCTCCACTTCCCTGCCCCTCTCCTCTCTCCCCCTCACCCTCACCCCCTCTTTTCTCTTTTCAACCCCTCTCTCCCCCTCTCCTCTCTCCCCCTCAACCCCCTCTCTTCTCTTCTCCACCCCTCTCTCCTCTCCTCTCTCCCCCTCACCCCCCCCCTCTCCTCTCCACCCCTCTCTCCTCTCCTCTCTCCCCCTCACCCCCCCCCCTCTCCTCTCCACCCCTCTCTCTCCCTCCTCACCCCCCTCCCCAATGTTCATCCCCAATCCACAGGGTGTGAAAACATAAACAGTCCCCTTGGACAGACCTATGGTGGGCACGTGGTCAAAAGTAGTGCATTACATTAGGGAACAGGGTGGCTGTTTGGGACTGACACCTACTGCACATATCTGAGAGGCGCACGTCATCCTGCTGTTTCAACAGGATCTGTTCATTATTGTCTCCTCATGTCATTCCAGTGTATTCAAGGTTACCTCAACACCAGAAGTGAAGCTGGAGCGGTCGGTTTCACTGTAGGTTACCTCAACACCAGAGGTGAAGCTGGAGCGGTCTGTTTCACTGTAGGTTACCGCAACACCAGAAGTGAAGCTGGAGCAGTCTGTTTCACTGTAGGTTACCTCAACACCAGAAGTGAAGCTGGAGTGGTCTGTTTCACTGTAGGTTACCTCAACACCAGAAGTGAAGCTGGAGCAGTCTGTTTCACGGTAGGTTACCTCAACACCAGAAGTGAAGCTGGAGCAGTCTGTTTCACTGTAGGTTACCTCAACACCAGAAGTGAAGCTGGAGCGGTTTGTTTCACTGTAGGTTACCTCAACACTAGAAGTGAAGCTGGAGCAGTCTGTTTCACTGTAGGTTACCTCAACACCAGAAGTGAAGCTGGAGCAGTCTGTTTCACTGTAGGTTACCTCAACACCAGAAGTGAAGCTGGAGCAGTCTGTTTCACTGTAGGTTACCGCAACACCAGAAGTGAAGGTGCAGCGGTCTGTTTCACTGTAGGTTACCTCAACACCAGAAGTGAAGCTGGAGAGATCTGTTTCACTGTAGGTTACCTCAACACCAGAAGTGAAGCTGGAGAGATCTGTTTTACTGTAGGTTACCTCAACACCAGAAGTGAAGCTGGAGCGGTCTGTTTCACTGTAGGTTACCCCAACACCAGAAGTGAAGCTGGAGTGTTTTGTTTCACGGTAGGTTACCTCAACACCAGAAGTGAAGCTGGAGCAGTCTGTTTCACTGTAGGTTACCTCAACACCAGAAGTGAAGCTAGAGCGATCTGTTTCACTGTAGGTTACCTCAACACCAGAAGTGAAGCTGGAGCGGTCTGTTTCACTGTAGGTTACTTCAACACCAGAAGTGAAGCTGCAGCGGTCTGTTTGACTCTAGGTTACCTCAACACCAGAAGTGAAGCTGGAGCGATCTGTTTCACTGTAGGTTACGTCAACACCAGAAGTGAAGCTGGAGCAGTCTGTTTCACTGTAGGTTACCTCAACACCAGCGGTGAAGCTGGAGCAGTCTGTTTCACGGTAGGTTACCTCAAAACCAGAAGTGAAGCTGGAGCGGTCTGTTTCACTGTAGGTTACCTCAACACCAGAAGTGAAGCTGGAGCAGTCTGTTTCACTGTAGGTTACCTCAACACCAGAAGTGAAGCTGGAGCAGTCTGTTTCACTGTAGGTTACCGCAACACCAGAAGTGAAGGTGCAGCGGTCTGTTTCACTGTAGGTTACCTCAACACCAGAAGTGAAGCTGGAGAGATCTGTTTCACTGTAGGTTACCTCAACACCAGAAGTGAAGCTGGAGCAGTCTGTTTCACTGTAGGTTACCTCAACACCAGCGGTGAAGCTGGAGCAGTCTGTTTCACGGTAGGTTACCTCAACACCAGAGGTGAAGCTGGAGCGGTCTGTTTCACTGTAGGTTACCGCAACACCAGAAGTGAAGCTGGAGCAGTCTGTTTCACTGTAGGTTACCTCAACACCAGAAGTGAAGCTGGAGTGGTCTGTTTCACTGTAGGTTACCTCAACACCAGAAGTGAAGCTGGAGCAGTCTGTTTCACGGTAGGTTACCTCAACACCAGAAGTGAAGCTGGAGCAGTCTGTTTCACTGTAGGTTACCTCAACACCAGAAGTGAAGCTGGAGCGGTTTGTTTCACTGTAGGTTACCTCAACACTAGAAGTGAAGCTGGAGCAGTCTGTTTCACTGTAGGTTACCTCAACACCAGAAGTGAAGCTGGAGCAGTCTGTTTCACTGTAGGTTACCTCAACTCCAGAAGTGAAGCTGGAGCAGTCTGTTTCACTGTAGGTTACCGCAACACCAGAAGTAAAGGTGCAGCGGTCTGTTTCACCTTAGGTTACCTCAGCACCAGAAGTGAAGCTGGAGAGATCTGTTTCACTGTAGGTTACCTCAACACCAGAAGTGAAGCTGGAGAGATCTGTTTCACTGTAGGTTACCTCAACACCAGAAGTGAAGCTGGAGCGGTCTGTTTCACTGTAGGTTACCCCAACACCAGAAGTGAAGCTGGAGTGTTTTGTTTCACGGTAGGTTACCTCAACACCAGAAGTGAAGCTGGAGCAGTCTGTTTCACTGTAGGTTACCTCAACACCAGAAGTGAAGCTAGAGCGATCTGTTTCACTGTAGGTTACCTCAACACCAGAAGTGAAGCTGGAGCGGTCTGTTTCACTGTAGGTTACTTCAACACCAGAAGTGAAGCTGCAGCGGTCTGTTTGACTCTAGGTTACCTCAACACCAGAAGTGAAGCTGGAGCGATCTGTTTCACTGTAGGTTACGTCAACACCAGAAGTGAAGCTGGAGCAGTCTGTTTCACTGTAGGTTACCTCAACACCAGCGGTGAAGCTGGAGCAGTCTGTTTCACGGTAGGTTACCTCAACACCAGAAGTGAAGCTGGAGCGGTCTGTTTCACTGTAGGTTACCTCAACACCAGAAGTGAAGCTGGAGCAGTCTGTTTCACTGTAGGTTACCTCAACACCAGAAGTGAAGCTGGAGCAGTCTGTTTCACTGTAGGTTACCGCAACACCAGAAGTGAAGGTGCAGCGGTCTGTTTCACTGTAGGTTACCTCAACACCAGAAGTGAAGCTGGAGAGATCTGTTTCACTGTAGGTTACCTCAACACCAGAAGTGAAGCTGGAGCAGTCTGTTTCACTGTAGGTTACCTCAACACCAGCGGTGAAGCTGGAGCAGTCTGTTTCACGGTAGGTTACCTCAACACCAGAAGTGAAGTTGGAGCAGTCGGTTTCACTGTAGGTTACCTCAACACCAGAAGTGAAGCTGGAGCAGTCTGTTTCACTGTAGGTTACCTCAACACCAGAAGTGAAGCTGGAGCGGTCTGTTTCACTGTAGGTTACCTCAACACCAGAAGTGAAGCTGGAGCAGTCTGTTTCACTGTAGGTTACCGCAACACCAGAAGTGAAGGTGCAGCGGTCTGTTTCACTGTAGGTTACCTCAACACCAGAAGTGAAGCTGGAGAGATCTGTTTCACTGTAGGTTACCTCAACACCAGAAGTGAAGCTGGAGCAGTCTGTTTCACTGTAGGTTACCTCAACACCAGAAGTGAAGCTGGAGCGGTCTGCTTCACTGTAGGTTACCCCAACACCAGAAATGAAGCTGGAGTGTTTTGTTTCACGGTAGGTTACCTCAACACCAGAAGTGAAGCTGGAGAAGTCTGTTTCACTGTAGGTTACCTCAACACCAGAAGTGAAGCTGGAGAGATCTGTTTCACTGTAGGTTACCTCAACACCAGAAGTGAAGCTGGAGCAGTCTGTTTCACTGTAGGTTACCTCAACACCAGAAGTGAAGCTGGAGCGGTCTGTTTCACTGTAGGTTACCCCAACACCAGAAATGAAGCTGGAGTGTTTTGTTTCACGGTAGGTTACCTCAACACCAGAAGTGAAGCTGGAAAAGTCTGTTTCACTGTAGGTTACCTCAACACCAGAAGTGAAGCTAGAGCGATCTGTTTTACTGTAGGTTACCTCAACACCAGAAGTGAAGCTGGAGCGGTCTGTTTCACTGTAGGTTACTTCAACACCAGAAGTGAAGCTGCAGCGGTCTGTTTGACTCTAGGTTACCTCAACACCAGAAGTGAAGCTGGAGCGATCTGTTTCACTGTAGGTTACGTCAACACCAGAAGTGAAGCTGGAGCAGTCTGTTTCACTGTAGGTTACCTCAACACCAGACGTGAAGCTGGAGCGGTCTGTTTCACTGTAGGTTACCTCAAAACCAGAAGTGAAGCTGGAGCGATCTGTTTCACTGTAGGTTACCTCAACACCAGAAGTGAAGCTGCAGCGCTCTGTTTCACTGTAGGTTACCTCAACACCAGAAGTGAAGCTGCAGCGATCTGTTTCACGGTAGGTTACCTCAACACCAGAAGTGAAGCTGGAGCGATCTGTTTCACTGTAGGTTACCTCAACACCAGAAGTGAAGCAGGAGCGGTCTGTTTCACTGTAGGTTACCTCAACACCAGAAGTGAAGCTGGAGCGATCTGTTTCACTGTAGGTTACCTCAACACCAGACGTGAAGCTGCAGCGATCTGTTTCACTGTAGGTTACCTCAACACCAGAAGTGAAGCTGGAGCGGTCTGTTTCACTGTAGGTTACCTCAACACCAGAAGTGAAGCTGGAGCTATCTGTTTCACTGTAGGTTACCTCAACACCAGAAGTGAAGCTGGAGCGATCTGTTTCACTTTAGGTAACTGTTTGTTTTTAAACATATTTAACCCCTTGTTTTTGTTTCCACAAAATTACCTCCATTTTCCCATTCATTTGTACGGGTTACATTCAGACTAGTCCCGTTGTAACGGCAGTCTAGCTCTTCCTCCTCCACAGACGAGGAGAGGCGAGAAGGATCGGAGGACCAATGTGCAGCGTGGTAAGTTTCCATGATTTAATATGCACGAAAACAATATACAATACAAAATAACAAAATGAACTAACCGTAACAGTCCCGTGTGGCACAAACACTGACACAGGAAACAACCACCCACAAAATCCCCAACACAAAACAAGCCACCTATATATGATTCTCAATCAGGGACAACGATTGACAGCTGCCTCTGATTGAGAACCATATTAGGCCGAACACAGAAACAGACGAACTAGACACACAACATAGAATGCCCACCCAGCTCACGTCCTGACCAACACTAAAACAAGCAAAACACATAAGCACTATGGTCAGGGCGTGACACCCGTGACACTTGTGGGGGTTGTAGAGACAAACGGAGAACAGCATCGTGTTCGTGAGAGTCTCCCCTTTCAGTGGGGTCATATTCGTTTGTAGCCTAAACATTTCGGATGACTACAAAAAAAAGAATTGAGGGGGGGGGGGGGGGGTGTCTCCTGGTCTGATCAAACAGCGCTGTAACTCTACCACTTTCCACCGCAGATGCAGAAGGGTGAAATAGGAGGACGCAGTGGATTGAGATACAGCCCGTACAGCTGATAGTACATCATGCACAAATTATCATATTGTCACCCATCAGACTATTCTCAATTTAATCTTGTCTTTACAATATGTGACCCGATTCAGGAAACTAGGCTTATGTCGCAAGTCACAACTTCACGAGAGAGCTGTTTGAACGTCATGCCTTCTCGAAGATGTGGACTTTCTTGTGCCTTAATATCAAACTTGTATGCCATCTGTAAATACAAATAACATTGTTAAATTACGAGCCTAGTTGGTTTAGCCACAGATAAAGCGAGCAACCTTCTCGCTAGCAATGATTGGCTGAGATAATGAGTGGGCTGGACATGCCGAGAGATGAGTTTGGATTGGTCTACCGTATAGCAAGCGTCTCTGTCTATTGGAGCTGGTCAGTATGTCTAGGTAATCGTGTCAAACGTGGATAAAAAAAAAGAAAAAAGTATTGCACAGTAAAACTGCATAAACCTAATGTGAAGTTAAAGTGTACTGTTAGCTAGCTAACGTTAGCTGGCTGGCTCGCTAGCTAACGCTATGTGTATGCTCATCACTTTCTGGAGGACAGAGTTTAGAAATCAGTGTAAATCGAGTATGATGAAAGGAGATGAGAAAACACCAGTCTGGATTACATCGTCAAAATAAGGGCAACCAAGCATGGCATCAGACAGGAGACGCGTCCAACCATGCATGGTATCAGACAGGAGACGTGTCCAACCACGCATGGTATCAGACAGGAGACGTGTCCAACCACGCATGGCATCAGACAGGAGACGCGTCCAACCATGCATGGTATCAGACAGGAGACGCGTCCAACTATGCATGGCATCAGACAGGAGACGCGTCCAACCACGCATGGCATCAGACAGGAGACGCGTCCAACCATGCATGGTATCATTTACATTTACATTTAAGTCATTTAGCAGACGCTCTTATCCAGAGCGACTTACAAATTGGTATATCAGACAGGAGACGCGTCCAACCATGCATGGTATCAGACAGGAGACGCGTCCAACTATGCATGGTATCAGACAGGAGACGCGTCCAACCATGCATGGTATCAGACAGGAGACGCGTCCAACCATGCATGGCATCAGACAGGAGACTCGTCCAACCATGATGTATACTTGTAAGATTTTCAGATATTACACGTTTCTAATTTTGACAGAAAGTGGTTTCATTTCAAGTGTACTGTTAGCTAGCTAACGTTAGCTGGCTGGCTCGCTAACTAACGTTACGTAATGCTTTGGGATTCATTGTTTACCTAGCTAGCTATCTAGCTACATTTCTTAACAAAAGACTCTCGTCTTAGTGTGCAAGAACTCAGAATAACTGATGCATTTTTTGAACGCTCGAGACCCGTTGAATATGTCCGGTGTGAGTAAACGTCGGCAACAAAGCGTAATTCAATTGTTGCCGGGCAGCACAGTTACAGTCACCAACGCTCTGGATAACATGAAAACAGCCTAACCAGCTCTGCTAGGGCGAGTAAAATGATCAGAGTGAGGTGTTCTCTCAATATGTGTCTGGAAATAGCTAGCCAATGTTAGACAGTTAGCCAGTTAGCCAGTTAGCCAGTTAGCCAGTTAGCCAGTTAGCCAGTTAGCCAGTTAGCCAGTTAGCCAGTTAGCCAGTTAGCCAGTTAGCTTGGGCGCTTGACTGTCGTTGTGAGGTCAGAGCTTTCTGAACAACCCTACTCATTGGTCAGAGAGTCCAGTGTGCGAACGCGAAACCACAGATAGAGCGAGTAGTGTTCAGTGAGCTGTTCTCTCTTAGATGTCTGGAAGTAGCTGGCAGGTTAGTGTGCAGAACGCACGGATCAACCCTTAAAGAGATGGGTGGGACTAAGGCTTAAGAGGGTGTGAACGATGCTGAATGGGTGTAGACAAAGAAGGGCTCTCCAATAGTAGTACCAAAACATTGAAAGACGGTTTTCTTAAAAGTGAGTTTACAAGTTGATCAACTTTCAAAGCAGAACTACTTTCCCACTGTTCCCTCAAATGCAGTGTATGATATACCATTATGTAGCTCTGAGTCTGCTTTTATCCAATGTAAAAAGCAGAGGTTCAAATATTGCTACGTAAGACCGAATCCAGGTGGTGAGTGTAAGAAATTGTATAAGATACTGGTAACTTGTTTTAATTAACCACTTCTCAACATAAGCTATACTTGGCACAACATCCACCCATCCCCCACTATACCCCCACACTTTGTACCCTATTAAGTAACCACAGACCCACACACTCAACCCTCCCCCATGAATAGGCCCCTGTTAAAACAGACGCACATGCATTCTGCTCAAGGATGAGACTTTAAGACAATGAACTGTGGGAAGGGCCAATGGAAACGTCGACATCAGGCCGAACAGGACTACCCACGACCCAGATCGACCAATCGGAAGGCCAGACTACCAGATCAACCTACTTTGCTTGTTGCCTATATAATCTGTATGAACTGTTTTAGAGGCCCCCCTTCCGACGATTCCATACGAGTCAGACAGAAGGAGCCGTGCTGCACGATTTACTAAGATATCTTTGCATCTAAATAAACGGCCTTATTATATAATTATCCACCTCGTCCTATGTCTCTACTTGATCTCCTGTCTCCAGTAAACGTTTTACTAACATGAGTCACATATACTGTATTTAACGATGTGTGAAGTTAGTTTTGATTTAGAATGGGGCCATTGTCATGCACCTGTCAGAATGCAACCTGGTCTCAGAGCATTTTGTATTATTATATACATAAATTCGAGACACTGTTAAGTTTATTATGGAATTTCTTTAGACCAGAGGAAAGAGTGCCTCCTACGGGCCCTCCAACACCACTTCCAGCAGCATCTGGTCTCCCATCCAGGGGCCACCCAGGCCCAAACCTGCTTCGCTTCAGCGGGATGCAGGCTGGTATGCTGCATCCCATGACCATTAGCGGCATCAGAGCGCAGTTTTGGAGAAGCCTAGGAGTCACGTGGAATTTGACTGTAGTCATAACTCACGTAATATGCTCACCGTAACAGCCCTAGTCGCAGTCTGTTTCACTGTAGGTTACCTCAACACCAGAAGTGAAGCTGTCGCAGTCTGTTTAGCAAGGAGTCTCATTGAGACCAATGTCTCTCTCTCTCTCTTCCCCCTTTCCTTCTTGTCTGTTACCCTTCTATAACCCTCTGTCCCTCTCTTCCTCTCTTCCCCCTTTCCTTCCTGTCTGTTACCCTTCTATAACCCTCTGTCCCTCTCTTCCTCTCTCTCTTCCCCCTTTCCTTCTTGTCTGTTACCCTTCTATAACCCTCTGTCCCTCTCTTCCTCTCTCTCTTCCCCCTTTCCTTCTTGTCTGTTATCCTTCTATAACCCTCTGTCCCTCTCTTCCTCTCTCTCTTCCCCCTTTCCTTCTTGTCTGTTACCCTTCTATAACCCTCTGTCCCTCTCTTCCTCTCTCTCTTCCCACTTTCCTTCTTGTCTGTTACCCTTCTATAATCCTCTGTCCCTCTCTTCCTCTCTCTCTTCCCCCTTTCCTTCTTGTCTGTTACCCTTCTATAACCCTCTGTCCCTCTCTTCCTCTCTCTCTTCCCACTTTCCTTCCTGTCTGTTACCCTTCTATAACCCTCTGTCCCTCTCTTCCTCTCTCTCTTCCCACTTTCCTTCCTGTCTGTTACCCTTCTATAACCCTCTGTCCCTCTCTTCCTCTCTCTCTTCCCACTTTCCTTCCTGTCTGTTACCCTTCTATAACCCTCTGTCCCTCTCTTTCTCTCTCTCTTCCACCTTTCCTTATTGTCTGTTACCCTTCTATAACCCTCTCTCCTCTCTCCTCTCCCCCTCCTGATCCTCCTCCCCACCATCTCTCAGGACGGACTGCAGTGAGCACACAGTGCCAAGACACCATCATCTATGGATATCCACCTCTGTAAGTCAGTGTTTCTCCAACGTCTCCTGAGGATCCCCAGCCGTTCCATGTATTTGATCTGTTCCAGAGCTAGGTGAGCTAGTTCAGGTATACAACAACATTGTCAAGGTCCCTGAGTAGCGGTTACAGAACCACTGCTATACGTGGCAGTGATGGAGCAACAGGACCCAGTTAAAGGACCCAGTAACAGGACCCAGTAACAGGACCCAGTTAAAGGACACAGTAAGAGGACCCAGTAACAGGACCCAGTAACAGGACCCAGTTAAAGGACCCAGTAACAGGACCCAGTAACAGGACCCAGTTAAAGGACACAGTAACAGGACTCAGTAACAGGACCCAGTTAAAGGACACAGTAACAAGACCCAGTAACAGGACCCAGTAACAGGACCCAGTTAAAGGACACAGTAACAGGACTCAGTAACAGGACCCAGTTAAAGGACACAGTAACAAGACCCAGTAACAGGACCCAGTAACAGGACCCAGTAACAGGACCCAGTTAAAGGACCCAGTAACAGGACCCAGTAACAGGACCCAGTTAAAGGACCCAGTAACAGCACCCAGTAACAGGACTCAGTAACAGGACCCAGTAACAGGACCCAGTTAAAGGACCCAGTTAAAGGACCCAGTAACAGGACCCAGTAACAGGACCCAGTAACAGCACCCAGTAACAGGACCCAGTTAAAGGACCCAGTAACAGGACCCAGTAACAGGACCCAGTAACAGCACCCAGTAACAGGACCCAGTTACAGGACCCAGTAACAGGACCCAGTAACAGGACCCAGTTAAAGGACACAGTAACAGGACTCAGTAACAGGACCCAGTTAAAGGACACAGTAACAAGACCCAGTAACAGGACCCAGTAACAGGACCCAGTTAAAGGACACAGTAACAGGACTCAGTAACAGGACCCAGTTAAAGGACACAGTAACAAGACCCAGTAACAGGACCCAGTAACAGGACCCAGTAACAGGACCCAGTTAAAGGACCCAGTAACAGGACCCAGTAACAGGACCCAGTTAAAGGACCCAGTAACAGCACCCAGTAACAGGACTCAGTAACAGGACCCAGTAACAGGACCCAGTTAAAGGACCCAGTTAAAGGACCCAGTAACAGGACCCAGTAACAGGACCCAGTAACAGCACCCAGTAACAGGACCCAGTTAAAGGACCCAGTAACAGGACCCAGTAACAGGACCCAGTAACAGCACCCAGTAACAGGACCCAGTTACAGGACCCAGTAACAGGACAGTAACAGGACCCAGTAACAGGACCCAGTAACAGGACCCAGTAACAGGACCCAGTAACAGGACCCAGTAACAGGACTCAGTAACAGGACCCAGTTAAAGGACCCAGTAACAGGACCCAGTAACAGGACCCAGTTAAAGGACCCAGTAACAGGACCCAGTAACAGGACCCAGTAACAGGACTCAGTAACAGGACCCAGTTAAAGGACACAGTAACAGGACCCAGTAACAGGACCCAGTAACAGGACACAGTAACAGTAACAGGACCCAGTAACAGGACCCAGTAACAGGACTCAGTAACAGGACCCAGTAACAGGACCCAGTAACAGGACCCAGTTAAAGGACCCAGTAACAGGACCCAGTTAAAGGACACAGTAACAGGACACAGTAACAGGACCCAGTAACAGGACACAGTAACAGGACCCAGTAACAGGACCCAGTAACAGGACCCAGTAACAGGACCCAGTTAAAGGACCCAGTAACAGGACCCAGTAACAGGACCCAGTAACAGGACTCAGTTAAAGGACACAGTAACAGGACCCAGTAACAGGACCCAGTAACAGGACCCAGTTAAAAGACCCAGTAACAGGACCCAGTAACAGGACCCACTAACAGGACCCATTAACAGGACCCAGTTAAAGGACCCAGTAACAGGACCCAGTTAAAGGACCCAGTAACAGGACCCAGTAACAGGACCCAGTTAAAAGACCCAGTAACAGGACCCAGTAACAGGACCCACTAACAGGACCCATTAACAGGACCCAGTTAAAGGACCCAGTAACAGGACCCAGTTAAAGGACCCAGTAACAGGACCCAGTAACAGGACCCAGTTAAAAGACCCAGTAACAGGACCCAGTAACAGGACCCAGTAACAGGACCCAGTAACAGGACCCAGTTAAAAGACCCAGTAACAGGACCCAGTAACAGGACCCAGTAACAGGACCCAGTTAAAAGACCCAGTAACAGGACCCAGTTAAAAGACCCGGTAACAGGACCCAGTTAAAAGACCCAGTTAAAAGACCCAGTAACAGGACCCAGTAACAGGACCCACTAACAGGACCCATTAACAGGACCCAGTTAAAGGACCCAGTAACAGGACCCAGTAACAGGACACAGTAACAGGACCCAGTAACAGGACCCAGTAACAGGACCCAGTAACAGGACCCAGTAACAGGACACAGTAACAGGACCCACTAACAGGACCCAGTAACAGGACCCAGTAACAGGACCCAGTAACAGGACCCAGTAACAGGACCCAGTTAAAAGACCCAGTAACAGGACCCAGTAACAGGACCCAGTAACAGGACCCAGTAACAGGACCCAGTAACAGGACCCAGTTAAAGGACCCAGTAACAGGACCCAGTTAAAGGACACAGTAACAGGACTCAGTAACAGGACCCAGTTAAAGGACACAGTAACAAGACCCAGTAACAGGACCCAGTAACAGGACCCAGTAACAGGACCCAGTTAAAGGACCCAGTAACAGGACCCAGTAACAGGACCCAGTTAAAGGACCCAGTAACAGCACCCAGTAACAGGACTCAGTAACAGGACCCAGTAACAGGACCCAGTTAAAGGACCCAGTTAAAGGACCCAGTAACAGGACCCAGTAACAGGACCCAGTAACAGCACCCAGTAACAGGACCCAGTTAAAGGACCCAGTAACAGGACCCAGTAACAGGACCCAGTAACAGCACCCAGTAACAGGACCCAGTTACAGGACCCAGTAACAGGACACAGTAACAGGACCCAGTAACAGGACCCAGTAACAGGACCCAGTAACAGGACACAGTAACAGGACCCAGTAACAGGACTCAGTAACAGGACCCAGTTAAAGGACCCAGTAACAGGACCCAGTAACAGGACCCAGTTAAAGGACCCAGTAACAGGACCCAGTAACAGGACCCAGTAACAGGACTCAGTAACAGGACCCAGTTAAAGGACACAGTAACAGGACCCAGTAACAGGACCCAGTAACAGGACACAGTAACAGGACCCAGTAACAGGACCCAGTAACAGGACTCAGTAACAGGACCCAGTAACAGGACCCAGTAACAGGACCCAGTTAAAGGACCCAGTAACAGGACCCAGTTAAAGGACACAGTAACAGGACACAGTAACAGGACCCAGTAACAGGACACAGTAACAGGACCCAGTAACAGGACCCAGTAACAGGACCCAGTAACAGGACCCAGTTAAAGGACCCAGTAACAGGACCCAGTAACAGGACCCAGTAACAGGACTCAGTTAAAGGACACAGTAACAGGACCCAGTAACAGGACCCAGTAACAGGACCCAGTTAAAAGACCCAGTAACAGGACCCAGTAACAGGACCCACTAACAGGACCCATTAACAGGACCCAGTTAAAGGACCCAGTAACAGGACCCAGTTAAAGGACCCAGTAACAGGACCCAGTAACAGGACCCAGTTAAAAGACCCAGTAACAGGACCCAGTAACAGGACCCACTAACAGGACCCATTAACAGGACCCAGTTAAAGGACCCAGTAACAGGACCCAGTTAAAGGACCCAGTAACAGGACCCAGTAACAGGACCCAGTTAAAAGACCCAGTAACAGGACCCAGTAACAGGACCCAGTAACAGGACCCAGTAACAGGACCCAGTTAAAAGACCCAGTAACAGGACCCAGTAACAGGACCCAGTAACAGGACCCAGTTAAAAGACCCAGTAACAGGACCCAGTTAAAAGACCCGGTAACAGGACCCAGTTAAAAGACCCAGTTAAAAGACCCAGTAACAGGACCCAGTAACAGGACCCACTAACAGGACCCATTAACAGGACCCAGTTAAAGGACCCAGTAACAGGACCCAGTAACAGGACCCAGTAACAGGACACAGTAACAGGACCCAGTAACAGGACCCAGTAACAGGACCCAGTAACAGGACCCAGTAACAGGACCCAGTAACAGGACACAGTAACAGGACCCACTAACAGGACCCAGTAACAGGACCCAGTAACAGGACCCAGTAACAGGACCCAGTAACAGGACCCAGTAACAGGACCCAGTTAAAAGACCCAGTAACAGGACCCAGTAACAGGACCCAGTAACAGGACCCAGTAACAGGACCCAGTAACAGGACCCAGTTAAAGGACCCAGTAACAGGACTCAGTAACAGGACCCAGTTAAAGGACCCAGTAACAGGACCCAGTAACAGGACCCAGTAACAGGACCCAGTTAAAGGACCCAGTAACAGGACCCAGTAACAGGACCCAGTAACAGGACCCAGTAACAGGACCCAGTTAAAGGACCCAGTAACAGGACCCAGTAACAGGACCCAGTAACAGGATCCAGTAACAGGACCCAGTTAAAGGACCCAGTAACAGCACCCAGTAGCAGGACCCAGTAACAGCACCCAGTAACAGGACCCAGTAACAGGACCCAGTAACAGGACCCAGTAACAGGACCCAGTAACAGGACCCAGTAACAGGACCCAGTAACAGGACCCAGTTAAAAGACCCAGTAACAGGACCCAGTAACAGGACCCAGTAACAGGACCCAGTAACAGGACCCAGGACCCATGAGCCTAAAGGCAGATGAGTGGGAGGAACACAGACAGAGAGGAGTCTTGTTACAGTCAGGCTGCAGTCCACACCTGTGTACAGTACCTGCCCTGAGGGTAGTCAAAAATGTTGACTGAAGCCTGACACAGATTCAGGCATGCATGGCCAGCGGCACACACACACACACGAACTGGGGCGACTCAAAACCCTTTGACCTGTGCAAGCCAACCAGTAAATGATGGTAATTTGACATCTGACAGTCAGCAAGTCACACGCTCACAGTATTTTCACACTTCCCCTAACCTCTAACACATAAACCCCAGCAAGCCCACTCCCTCTCTTCGCCCATCTCCCCAGCTCTCCCCTCCCCCTCTCTCCTCGACTCTGGCTCCAGACCAGGCAATTCCTCTCCTCTCCCTACTTCTCTTTCCTCCATCTATGTTCTGTCTCTTTCTTGTCCTCTCTCTCTAACCTCTCTCCTCCCTCTCTCCTCCATCTCTCTTCTGTCTATATCTTGTCCTCCCTCTCCCCCCTCTCCTCACCTCCCTCTCCCCCCTCTCCTCTCCTCTCTCTCCTCTCCTCCCTCTCAACCCTCTCCTCCCTCTCCCCCTCTCCCCCCTCTCCTCTCCTCTCTCTCCTCCCTCTCCTCTCTCTCCTCCCTCTCCCCCCTCTCCTCACCTCCCTCTCCCCCCTCTCCTCTCCTCTCTCTCCTCTCCTCCCTCTCAACCCTCTCCTCCCTCTCCCCCTCTCCCCCCTCTCCTCTCCTCTCTCTCCTCCCTCTCCCCTCTCTCCCCCTCTCCTCTCCTCTTTCTCCTCTTTCTCCTCCCTCTCCTCTCTCCTCCCTCTCCTCTCTCCTCTCTCTCCTCCCTGTCCTCCCTCTCCCCCATCTCCTCCCTCTCCTCCCTCTTCTCTCTCCTCTCTCTCCCCCTCTCCTCTCCTCTCTCTCCTCTCTCTCCTCCCTCTCCTCCATCTCCCCCTCTCCTCTCCTCTCTCTCTATCTCCTCCCTCTCCCCCTCTCCTCTCCTCTCTCTCCTCCCTCTCCTCCCTCTCCTCCCCCTCTTCTCTCTCCTCTCTCTCTCCTCCCTCTCCTCCCTCTGCTCCCTCTCCTCCCTCTGCTCCCTCTCCTCCCTCTCCTCCCCCTCTTCTCTCTCCTCCCCCTCTTCTCTCTCCTCCCTCTCCTCTCCTCCCTCTCCCCCTCCCCCTATCATATCCTCTCCTCTCTCTCCTCCCTCTCCCCTCTCTCCCCCCTCTCCTCTCCTCTTTCTCCTCTCTCTCCTCACCCTCCTCTCTCCTCCCTCTCCTCCCTCTCCTCTCCCTCCCCCATCTCCTCCCTCTCCCCCTCTCCTCACCTCCCTCTCCCCCCTCTCCTCTCCTCTCTCTCATCTCCTCCCTCTCATCCCTCTCCTCCCTCTCCCCCTCTCCCCCCTCTCCTCTCCTCTCTCTCCTCCCTCTCCCCTCTCTCCCCCTCTCCTCTCCTCTTTCTCCTCTTTCTCCTCCCTCTCCTCTCTCCTCCCTCTCCTCTCTCTCCTCCCTCTCCTCTCTCCTCTCTCTCCTCCCTCTCCTCCCTCTCCCCCATCTCCTCCCTCTTCTCTCTCCTCTCTCTCCCCCTCTCCTCTCCTCTCTCTCCTCTCTCTCCTCCCTCTCCTCCATCTCCCCCTCTCCTCTCCTCTCCTCTCTCTCTATCTCCTCCCTCTCCCCCTCTCCTCTCCTCTCTCTCCTCCCTCTCCTCCCTCTCCTCCCCCTCTTCTCTCTCCTCTCTCTCCTCCCTCTCCTCCCTCTGCTCCCTCTCCTCCCTCTGCTCCCTCTCCTCCCTCTCCTCCCCCTCTTCTCTCTCCTCCCCCTCTTCTCTCTCCTCCCTCTCCTCTCCTCCCTCTCCCCCTCCCCCTATCATATCCTCTCCTCTCTCTCCTCCCTCTCCCCTCTCTCCTCCCTCTCCTCTCCTCTTTCTCCTCTCTCTCCTCACCCTCCTCTCTCTCCTCCCTCTCCTCCCTCTCCTCTCCCTCCTCCCTCTCCCCCTTCTCCCCCCTATCCTCTCCTCTCTCTCCCCCTCTCCTCTCCTCCCTCTCCCCCCTCTCCTCCCTCTCCTCTCCTGCCTCTCCTCTCTCTCCTCCCTCTCCCCCTTCTCCCCCCTATCCTCTACTCTCTCTCCTCCCTCTCCTCTCTCTCCCCCCTCTCCTCTCCTCTTTCTCCTCTCTCTCCTCCCTCTCCTCCCTCTCCTCTCTCTCCTCTCTCTCCTCCCTCTCCTCTCTCTCCTCCCTCTCCTCTCTCTCCTCTCTCTCCTCTCTCTCCTCCCTCTCCTCCCTCTCTTCTCTCTCTTCTCTCTCCCTTCTCTCTCCCTTCTCTCTCCCTTCTCTCCCCTCTCCTCCCTCTCCTCCCTCTCGGTCAGGCCAGAGCAAGATGGAGAAACTCCAGCCAAGGGAGAGGAAGTGATTCTGGCTCTCATCACACTAATAATAATAATAATAATATAATAACATTAATCTATACTTATCTCATCTGTCTCTCTCCTTAGGGAAAAAAACATGAATTTCACCTGATCTTATGTGAAGTTAATGTGATAAAATGTGATGACATGTAAAATAAAAACGTGATAACATTAAACTACACATGTGAAAACAGTTGAGCACATGTGTGATCATGATCTCATGTGAAATAAATGTTTTCAATATGTGATATAATGAAACTACACGTGACAACATTTGAAAGGTTTTCACATGTAAAACTGCAAATTCAATTTTCACGTGACAGTTTTTCATATGTGAAAATGCAATAACCACGTCAGAGCTAGATTTTCACATTTGAACGTTTTTCCACGTGTGAAAAGGCAAACAAAATGTTAAAGTTTTTTTCACATGTGAAACTACAAATGTCCCGTGAATCTGCAATTCAAATGTAGGGTGAAAACATGTTATTCTCCTCATGTGAAAAGGTGGTTTCACTTTTTTTTTTCACATGTGAACAACTCACCTCACATGACTCTTTTGTTTTCACATTTGAGCTCAACATGTAAAAACAGCTATTTCACACGTGAAAATACAGCTAATACATTTCACATGTCTTTTGGGGCGGGAAGTAATGAAATTATATGGGGCTTTTAAGGTAAATTGTTCAACTTAAAGAGTGTAAACATCTTTAATTATTACAATTCCATTTGACATGCTCACTTAGTCTTCTCAATATGACCCCAGCCTGGGATTTGAACTCACAACCTCTGGGATTGGGGTACACTAATCTTTCTGCTGTGCAACAAAGACTTCAGCATTCTGAGATGTCCCTTACACATTCATTACCCATAATACATCTCTGCACTTAGCAAAAGACGCCATCTGCACTGCTATTTTAGTCTTCTGTTAATATGACTATTCTCTCATCATTGATTTGATTTCTGTACAGTTGTCTTATTCTACTTTAATGTTACTCCTGATTCATTATGCAAAATATAATCGTTTTTCTTCAGTGAATTTTTTACAAAGCTGAGAGTTACTTTAAAGTCCAAAGTGTAGGAATACAGTTGGAATCAGTCAGTGACACAGACATGGTGATGTAGCAGGAAGTTCAGAATGCTGTGAATCCAACAGGTCGTGAGTTCAAATCCCAGGTGAGGACACGTTGAAAAATAATGATTGTATAAATAAACATACACAATGTAATCGTGCATGTCGAATATGCTATTTGAGAACCGTGTGATGTTCCAGGGACATCCCAATGACAACATTTTGTTTTCAGGGCATTACCTGTGAAAGAAATCTCAAATGAAAAATATTCACGTTAATCTTCATTGTGAAATATCATCACATGTAAAAGGTCATGTGATCATGTGAACATCCACCTGTGAAAAATAATCACGTGAAAGTGTTCCAAACCAACATTTTACATGTGCAAAACATGTGACATGTCACATGTGAAATTGTGTGGTTTTTCAGTAAGGGTCTCTCTCCTGCTCTCTCTTTTTCTCTCTCTCTCTCAAATCAATTAAATTCAAGGGGCTTTTTTGGCATGGGAAACATATGTTTACATTGCCAAAGCAAGTGAAATAGATAATAATCAAAAGCGAAATAAACAATAAAAATAAACAGTAAACATTACACTCATAAATAAAGACATTTTAAATGTCATATTATGTCAATATACAGCATTGTAACAATGCGCAAATAGTTAAAATACAAAAGGAAAATAAATAAACATAAATATGAGTTGTATTTACAATGCCGTTTGTTCTTCACTGCTTGCCCTTTTCTTGTGGCAACAGGTCACACTGTGGTATTTCACCCAATGGATATCGGAGTTTATCAAAATGGGATTTGTTTTAAAATTCTTTGTGGGTCTGTGTAATCTAAGGAAAATATGTGTCTCTAATGTTTTATTTACTTAGGCAAGTCAGTTAAGAACAAATTATTATTTACAATGACGGCCTACCGGGGAACAGGGGGTTAACGGTGTTGTTCAGGTGCAGAACGACAGATTTTTATCTTGTCAACTCAGGGATTAAATCCAGCAACCTTTCGGTGACTGGCCCAACGCTCTATCCACTAGGCTACCTGCCGCCCCCAAAATAGTTAGGAAGTGCAGCTCAGTTTCCACCTCATTTTGTGGGCAGTGTGAACATAGCCTGTCTTCCAACGGCGGCCTCTCTCAATAGCAAAGCAATGCTCACTGAGTCCCTACTTAGTCAAAGCTTTCCTTATTTTTGGGTCAGTCACAGTGGTGAGGTATTCTGTTTGTGTTTATGAACAGATCGTGAGGGAACAGCTTGCTTAGGGGACTCTTCTACAGGTTTCTCTCTCTCTCTCTCTCTCTCTCTCTCTCTCTCTCTCTCTCTCTCTCTCTCTCTCTCTCTCTCTCTCTCTCTCTCTCTCTCTCTCTCTCTCTCTCTCTCTCTCTCTCTCTCTCTCTCTCTCTCTCTCTGTGTCTCTCTCTCTCTCTCTGTGTTTCTCTCTCTCTCTGTCTCTCTCTCTCTCTCTCTCTCTCACACACAAATGGAGCTCTAGTGAAGGGGAGAAAAACAGCAAAGGATGGAGAAAGAAAAGTAACCACTAACAATGAAGTGACAACAGTTGGTATAGGAGCATTCTAGTGGTAATGCAATGCCAGTACATGGAGTCTCGTCTTCCATTACGCTGAATACTGTGAGGAGCCCTCCCTCTAGTGGTAATGTAATGCCAGTACATGGAGTCACCTCTTCCATTATGTTGAATACTGCGAGGAGAGTTCCCTGTGGTGGTAGAGTCACGCCAGTCTATTATCTTCTGCAATCAATACCATGCATTTTGCTATACAATTCTACAACATTTAAATGTTCTCATTATGTAGAAACGGGAAGGTTTATATTATGTCAACCATAGGTTGTCATTGTGTTGGGAAAGAGAGGAAACCTCAGTGTTTTCCTCTGTTTCTCCTTCACAGTAAAAACAACACATGTCACAGTCATAGGCTGTAAAATGTTTCTGTAACCATTACTAGAAATGTTGTTGTAGTTAAGGATACATTGGTCTTGTAACAACAAGATACAGTATCTTATATCTCTGAACCATGCATGAGAGCACCAGCTGTTCCGGACAACTGTGTGATCATGCTCTCTGTAGCCGATGTGAGCAAGACCTTTATACAGGTCAACATTCACAAAGCCGCGGGGGCAGACAGATTACCAGGACATGTACTCAAAGCATGCACGGACCAACTGGCTAGTGTCTTCACTGACATTTTCAACCTCTCCCTGACCGAGTCTGTAATACCTACATGTTTCAAACAGACCACCATAGTCCCTGTGCTCAAGAAAGCAAAGGTAACCTGCCGAAATGATTACCGCCCCGTAGCACTCACGTCAGTAGCCATGAAGTGCTTTGAAAGGCTGGTCATGGCTCACATCAATTCTATGGATAATGGCAGGTTTGTGGGTGTACTATTTTTAGATTTCAGTGCAGCATTTGATTTAGTGGATTTATATTTTGATCAGGCCCACTGGGCAGCTGAATTGATGAGAAGCAATCTTTCAAAAAGCATGTTGATGAGTTAGTTAAGAAATTAAGAATTAAATTAGCTTCTTGTATTGGAACAGGCCATGTCTTTTCATTAAAAAGGTGATGATGTCATCTATATGACTATGGTGATGTCATCTATATGACTATGGTGATATCATCTACAGTGGGGAGAACAAGTATTTGATACACTGCCAATTTTGCAGGTTTTCCTACTTACAAAGCATGTAGAGGTCTGTAATTTTTATCATAGGTACACTTCAACTGTGAGAGACGGAATCTAAAACAAAAATCCAGAAAATCACATTGTATGATTTTTAAGTAATTAATTTGCATTTTATGGCATGACATAAGTATTTGATACATCAGAAAAGCAGAACTTAATATTTGGTACAGAAACATTTGTTTGCAATTAACAGAGATCATACATTTCCTGTAGTTCTTGACCAGGTTTGCACACACTGCAGCAGGGATTTTGGCCCACTCCTCCATACAGACCTTCTCCAGATCCTTCAGGTTTCGGGGCTGTCGCTGTGCAATACGGACTTTCAGCTCCCTCCAAAGATGTTCTATTGGGTTCAGGTCTGGAGACTGGCTAGGCCACTCCAGGACCTTTAGATGCTTCTTACGGAGCCACTCCTTAGTTGCCCTGGCTGTGTGTTTCGGGTCATTGTCATGCTGGAAGACCCAGCCACGACCCATCTTCAATGCTCTTACTGAGGGAAGGAGGTTGTTGGCCAAGATCTCGCGATACATGGCCCCATCCATCCTCCCCTCAATACGGTGCAGTCGTCCTGTCCCCTTTGCAGAAAAGCATCCCCAAAGAATGATGTTTCCACCTCCATGCTTCACGGTTGGGATGGTGTTCTTGGGGTTGTACTCATCCTTCTTCTTCCTCCAAACACGGCGAGTGGAGTTTAGACCAAAAAGCTCTATTTTTGTCTCATCAGACCACATGACCTTCTCCCATTCCTCCTCTGGATCATCCAGATGGTCATTGGCAAACTTCAGACGGGCCTGGACATGCGCTGGCTTGAGCAGGGGGACCTTGCGTGCGCTGCAGGATTTTAATCTATGACGGCGTAGTGTGTTACTAATGGTTTTCTTTGAGACTGTGGTCCCAGCTCTCTTCAGGTCATTGACCAGGTCCTGCCGTGTAGTTCTGGGCTGATCCCTCACCTTCCTCATGATCATTGATGCCCCACGAGGTGAGATCTTGCATGGAGCCCCAGACCGAGGGTGATTGACCGTCATCTTGAACCTCTTCCATTTCTAATAATTGCGCCAACAGTTGTTGCCTTCTCACCAAGCTGCTTGCCTATTGTCCTGTAGCCCATCCCAGCCTTGTGCAGGTCTACAATTTTATCCCTGATGTCCTTACACAGCTCTCTGGTCTTGGCCATTGTGGAGAGGTTGGAGTCTGTTTGATTGAGTGTGTGGACAGGTGTCTTTTATACAGGTAACAAGTTCAAACAGGTGCAGTTAATACAGGTAATGAGTGGAGAACAGGAGGGCTTCTTAAAGAAAAACTAACAGGTCTGTGAGAGCCGGAATTCTTACTGGTTGGTAGGTGATCAAATACTTATGTCATGCAATAAAATGCAAATTAATTACTTAAAAATCATTCAATGTGATTTTCTGGATTTTTGTTTTAGATTCCGTCTCTCACAGTTGAAGTGTACCTATGATAAAAATGACAGACCTCTACATGCTTTGTAAGTAGGAGAACCTGCAAAATCAGCAGTGTATCAAATACTTGTTCTCCCCACTGTATATGACTATGGTGATGTCATCTATATGACTATGGTGATGTCATCTACATGGTGGTCCCGTGTGGCTCAGTTGGTAGAGCATTGCGCTTGCAACGCCAGGGTTGTGGGTTCATTCCCCACGGGGGGACCAGGATGAATATTTATGAACTTTCCAATTTGTAAGTCGCTCTGGATAAGAGTGTCTGCTAAATGACTTAAATGTAAATGTAAAATCTACATGACTATGGTGATGTCATCTATGTGACTATGGTGATGTCATCTATATGACTATGGTGATGTCATCTATGTGACTATGGTGATGTCATCTATGTGACTATGGTGATGTCATCTATGTGACTATGGTGATGTCATCTATGTGACTATGGTGATGTCATCTATATGACTATGGTGATGTCATCTATATGACTATGGTGATGTCATCTACATGACTATGGTGATGTCATCTACATGACTATGGTGATGTTATCTATATAAATGCAGCTGCCACTATATTGAGGCCATTGGACGTAGTGCCTCCTCCTGTGTATGACCTGCTGCCTGCCCCTGGACCCAGCTACCTGCCTCCCCCTGTGTATGACCTTCTGCCTGCCCCTGGACCCAGCTACCTGCCTCCTCCTGTGTATGACCTTCTGCCTGCCCCTGGACCCAGCTACCTGCCTCCTCCTGTGTATGACCTTCTGCCTGCCCCTGGACCTAGCTACCTGCCTCCTCCTGTGTATGACCTTCTGCCTGCCCCTGGACCCAGCTACCTGCCTCCTCCTGTGTATGACCTTCTGCCTGCCCCTGGATCCAGCTACCTGCCTCCTCCTGTGTATGACCTTCTGCCTGCCCCTGGACCCAGCTACCAGCCTCCTCCTGTGGTCCTTTACAATAAAAGCGCCCTGCGCCCTGCGCTTGAAACCAGCTCTGTCTCCCATCGTATTCATTCCAGTTAAATTGATAGGGAACTACTACCACACATCATATAGGCTCTCACAAGGTAGGCCTCAACATATGTTAATTAACCAGAAACAACACCACTGTGTGCTCACGAGGGTTCAAAAGGTTTTGTTGCCCCATAAATACTCTATGGGATTGTATACTGTGGGGTACAGCATTCTCACTAATGCATTTTTACCCATAATGCAGTGAAATCTACAGCATTTAATGCTGTGAAACACATTTAAAGTTATTTTACTATGCATTCTATAGTGTTCTACTGTTAAAATTACAGAAAAGTCTTACAGTGTAGCTAAGGGATGGTAAGGGGGTAGGCCAAGCACGCACGCACGTACACACACACACACACACACACACACACACACACACACACACACACACACACACACACACACACACACACACACACACACACACACACACACACACACACACACACACACACACACACACACACACACACACACACACACACACACACACACACACACACACAGCACCATTAAGCCTGGTTTCTTTCTGTTAGAGAGAGAGAAAGACAAAAAAGAGTGTTTAAATATATAGAGTACTGCACACACTACAATTAATTAGGTTTAAAAATAAGCTCAACTGGACACCTTAATGATGCAGTGAATGAACTGAGAGAGAAATTACGCAGGGCATTCTACGCCATTTAAAAAAACAATTTAAATTTAAATAACAATTACAATTTGGCTAAAACTAACTGAATGTGTCATTGAACCAATTGCACTTTATGGCAGTGAGGTGTGGGGTTCACAAAACAAGATTTCACCAAATGGGACAAACACCCCATTGAAACCCTGCATGCAGAGTTCTATAAGATTCTCCTACATGTCCAGAGGAAAACTACAAACAATGCATGCTGGACAGAATTAGGCCAGTATCCACTAATAATAAAAACTCAAAAAAGAGCAATTACATTTTGGAAACATCTAAAATACAGTGAACCCCTCTCATATCATTTCCAAGCCCTGCAATGCCAAGAGCTGAGCCAAGAAAAGAGTCCCCTCATCCAGCTGGTCCTGAGTTCACAAACCTTTTCTACTAACACACTGAAGCCTCAGGACCAGAACATCCAATCAATCTGTCACGCCCTGGCCATAGAGAGGCTTTTATTCTCTATTTTGGTTAGGCCAGGGTGTGACAAGGGTGGGCATTCTAGTTTCTTTATTTCTATGTTTTCAATTTCTTTGTTTTTGGCCGGGTGTGGTTCCCAACCAGAAGCAGCTGTCTATCGTTGTCTCTGATTGGGAATCATACTTAGGCAGTCCTTTTTCCCTCTTTCATTTGTGGGATCTTATTTTTGCATTGGTTGGATTTTTGCTCTGCAGAACGTCACATTCGTATTCTGTTTTGTTGTTGTCGGTGTTCGTTAAATAAATAAAGAGAAAGAGCACGTACCACGCTGCACTTTGGTCCGATCATTACGACGAACGTGACACAATCAGAATAAAACAAATTACAACACAGTCAAAACAAAACTACATTGCTTATTGGGAAACACAAGCACAAAGCACAAAGCAAAATGCAGTGCTGTTGGGGGAGGGCACAGAGAGCTGTGGGATGGCAGTGCACTACATTGCTGCCTGCCATAAGTTGAGGGACAGTGTCTGACAGGCCAATCAACCTGCACATGTCCTCTACTGTATGCTTATTGTTATTGTTCAATGTATGGTTATTTTGACCCTTGGTTATTGTTGTTACTGTTGTCTCGTTGACAATTTTGATTATTATTATTTTAATATTGTAAATGAGTAAGCTTTGGCAAAATGTACATTGTTACGTCATGCCAATAAAGCAAATTGAATTTAATTTAATTGAAATTGAGAGAGAGAGAGAAAGTTAGAGAGAGAGATAAAGATAGATAGAGAGAGAGATAAAGAGAGAGAGAGAAAGATAGAGATAGATAAAGAGAGAGAGAGATAAAGAGAGATACAGATGGAGAGAGAGAGGTAAAGAGAGATAATGATGAGAGAGAGAGATAAAGAGAGAGAGACATAAAGAGAGAGCGAGATAGAGAGAGAGAGATAAAGATATAGAGAGAGATAACGATAAAGAGAGAGAGATAAAGAGAGATAGATAAAGGGAGCGAAATAAAGGGAGATACAGAGAGAGAGATAAAGATAGAGATATAGAGAGATAAAGCGAGAGCGGTAAAGAGAGATAAAGATGGAGAGAGAGAGATAAAGAGAGAGAGATAAAGATATATATAGAGATAGATAAAGAGAGAGACATAAAGAGAGAGAGATAAAGATAGAGAGAGAGATAAAGATATAGAGAGAGATACAGATAAAGAGAGAGAGAGAGAGAGAGAGAGAGAGAGTTTAACTCACTCCAGTACTTGCCCACAGGCCTTGGAGGCACATCTAATTCAGAACTTACACAAAGCCTTTGTCCCAAACAGCACCCTATTCCCTATACAGTGTCCCCTGTGAGCCCTTGTGCAAAAGTGACACACTAAATAGGGAATAGGGTGTAATTTGGGATGCAGACCCAATCAGATCAATGACAGTTCAGTCCAACACTCACTGGGAGAGGATAGATGAACGAACAACAGACACACTCTCACACACACACACACACACACACACTCACACACACAATGAGAGAGGAGAGAAGGAGGGATCAAAGAAATCCTGAAGGGATAGAGAGGCTGGAGAGCTGCGTGTGCGTGTGCGTGTGCGTGTGACTGTATTGTGTAGTCGTACGATTCCACATGAAACACAGAGGAGCAAGCCTTTGTTGAATATTTTATCCCTCTCCTTCGCTTGGCATATCTTTCTAGGCCAACAGGGAGTTGGTTTCAATGTCAGTTCTGAGGGGGTCTACAGATAATGCTTTCCATGTACTGCAGAGCGAGTATATCATCTACCATCATCTACCATAGAGAGAGGGTCTATTTTATAGCATTTAACAACACATTGTCTACCATGGAGAGAGCGGGACTACCCAAGGATGAAGCTGGTGTTTGTGGCTGCGTTAGTGATCTTTGTGCTCAGCTCTTTGGTATATCATACTGTAAAGAAGTAATTTCTTACAGTTATATACTGTTAAACCAAAGTTTATTTAGAATTTACAGTAACATACTGTACTTTTTTTTTTTACAGTAACGTACACATTACAGTCTTTAAAGTATACTGTAACTTTGAAGTCGTAAAAACAGACAATGTAATCCACTGTACAATGTAAACTGTCAGTTATGGTCACAGCTGTGTACATTCCCCCTCAAGCAGACACCAAGCCAGCTCTCAAGGAACATCACTGGACTCTATGTAAACTGTAAACAAGGCTTATTTTTAATTTAACTAGGCAAATCAGTTACGAACAAATTCTTATTTACAATGACAGCCTAACAACAATGGGTTAACTGCCTTTTTCAGGGGCTGAACAGCATATTTTAACCCCGTCAGCTCTGGGATTCAATCTAGCAACCTTTCGGTTACAGGCCCAACGCTCTATCCACTAGGCTACCATACAGGCAGAATTTCCAACAGGATGTACCAGTGACTAGAACCATTCAACGCTGGCCTGACCAATCGGAAGCCACCCTTCAAGATTGTTTTGATCACGCGGACTGGGATATGTTCCGGTCAGCCTCAGATAACAACATCGATCTATACGCTGACTCTGTGATGGAGTTTATAAAGAAGTGCATTGGAGATGTTGTTATAGCAGACGTTGTACCCACTGTGACTATTACAACCTACCCTAACCAGAAACCATGGATGGATGGCAGCATTTGCGCAAAACTAAAAGGGCGAACCACCACATTGAACCATGGAAAGAGGTCTGGGAATATGGCAGAATAAACAGTGTAGCATCCTGTTGGGATGCTACACTCATCCTGTCGAGAGCATCCTGTTGGGCTGTATCACAGCCTGGTACGGCAACTGCTTCTGGTACAGCTATCCAGAGGGTGGTGCGGTAAGCACAACGCATCATCGGGGGCAAACTACTACCCTCCATGACACCTACAGCACCCGATGTCACAGGAAGGCCAAAAAGATCATCAAGGACAACAACCACCGAGACGCTGCCTGTTCACACACAAACCAACTATCATCCAGAAGGCGAAATCAGTACAGGTGCATCAAAGCTGGGACCGAGAGACTGAAAAACAGCTTCTATCTCAAGGCCGTCAGACTGTTAATTCTTATGGCTGAGATCCCGTTAACGGGATCGACTTGACAACAGCCAGTGAAAGTGCAGGGCCCCAAATTCAAACAACAGAAATCTCATAATTAAAATTCCTCAAACATACAAGTATTTTACACAATTTTAAAGATAAACTTGTTGTTAATCCCACCACAGTGTCCAATTTGAAAAAGGCTTTACGACGAAAGCACACCATCTGATTATGTTAGGTCAGCACCTAGTCACAGAAAAACACAGCCATTTTTCCAGCCAAAGAGAGGAGTCACAAAAAGCAGAAATAGAGATAAAATGAATCACTAACCTTTGATGATCTTCATCAGATGACACGCATAGGACTTCATGTTACACAATACATGTATGTTTTGTTCGATAAAGTTCATATTTATATCCAAAAATCATAGTTTACATTGGCGCGTTATGTTCAGTAATGTTTTGCCTCCAAAACATCCGGTGATTTTGCAGAGAGCCACATCAATTTACAGAAATACTCATAATAAACATTGATAAAAGATACAAGTGTTTTACATGGAACTTTAGATACACTTCTCCTTAATACAACCGCTGTGTCAGATTTAAAAAAAACTTTACAGAGAAAGCACACCATGCAATAATCTGAGTACAGTGCTCAAAGACCAAAACAAGCCATACAGGTACCCGCCATGTTGTGGAGTCAACAGAAGTCAGAAATAGCATTATAAATATTCACTTACCTTTGATGATCTTCATCAGAATACACTCCCAGGAATCCCAGTTCCACAATAAATGTTTGTTTTGTTCGATAACGTCCATAATTTATGTCCAAATACCTTCTTTTTGTTTGCGCGTTTAGTTCCAAAATCCAAATTGATGACGCGCAGTCAGACGGAAAGTCAAAAAATTCCATTACAGTTCATAGAAACATGTCAAACGATGTATAGAATCAATGTTTAGGATGTTTTTAAAATAAATCTTCAATAATGTTTCAAACGGAGAATTCCTTTGTCTTTAGAAAGGAGAAGGAACGCAGCTACCTCTCACAGGGGCGCTTCTGAGTGAGCTCGTGGCACTCTGCCAGACCCCTGACTCAGTCAGCTCTTATTCCCTCATCCTTCACAGTAGAAGCATCAAACAATGTTATAAAGACTGTTGACATCTGGAAGCCTTAGGAAGTGCAATATGACCCCATAGACACTGTATATTGGATAGGCAAACCTACAAACCTCAGGTTTCCCACTTCCTGGTTGGATTTTTTCTCAGGTTTTTGCCTGCCATATGAGTTCTATTATACTCACAGACATCATACAAACAGTTTTAGAAACTTCTGTGTTTTCTATCCAAATCTACTAATAATATGCATATCTTAGCTTCTGGGACTGAGTAGCAGGCAGTTTACTCTGGGCACCTTATTCATCCAAGCTACTCAATACTGCCCCCAGCCATAAGAAGTTAAACAGCAATCACTAACTCAGAGAGACTGCTGCCTACATTGAGACCCAATCACTGGACACTTTAGTAAATGGATCACTAGTCACTTTAAACAATGCTAGTCTAAATAATGCCACTTTAATAATGTTTACATATCTTACATTACTCATATCACATGTACAGTATATAATGTATTTTATACCATCTATTGCACCTTTGCTATGCCGCTCGGCCATCGTTCATCCATATATTCATATGTACATATTCTCATTCACACCTTTAGATTTCTGTGAATTAGTTGTTGTGGAATTGTTAGATTACTTGTAAGGTATTGCTGCACTGTCGGGAGCTAGAAGAACAAGCATTTCGCTACACTCGCATTAACATCTGCTAGCCATGTGTATGTGACCAATATGATGTGATTTGATTTGACTAGATGCAGCTGACAGTGCTATATAATATAAAAGAGCCCCTCCAGGCTAGCAGCCTGGCTGAGACATGATACGGTGTTTAGAGATGACATGTTCAGTCACTGGCCTTCTCCTCTAAATGCTTTGTCCTTGACTTCTATCACTCTTAGTTCTATCACGCTTGGCTTGACTGTTGATGGAAAGAAAGTCAATGGAGCGGTGAGAGAGAGAGAGAGAGAGAGAGAGAGACAGACAGAGACAGATAGAGAGAGAGAGAGAGAGAGAGAGCGAGAGAGAGAGAGAGAGAGAGAGAGAGAGAAAGGCAGGTAGAGGGAGGGAATGAGAGATTGAGAGAGGGAGAGAGAAATCTGTATGTGATAATGGACAAAGTCAATGGAGCGGTGAGAGAGAGAGAGAGAGAGAGAGAGAGAGAGAAAGGCGGGTAGAGGGAGGGAATGAGAGCGAGAAAAAGCTGTAAGTGATAATGGACAAAGTTCCTGGAGCAGAGAGAGAGAGGGAGAGCGAGAGAGAGAGAGAGAGAGAGGGAGAGCGAGAGAGAGAGAGAGAGAGAGAGAGAGAGAGAGAGAGAGAGAGGAGAGAGGGAAAGAGAGAACGAGAGAGAGAGAGAGAGAGAGAGAGAGAGAGAGAGAGAGAGAGAGAGAGAGAGAGAGAGAGAGAGAGAGAGAGAGAGAGAGAGAGAGAGAGAGAGAGAGAGAGAGAGAGAGAGAGAGAGAGAGAGAGAGAGAGAGAGAGAGAGAGAGAGAGAGAGAGAGAGAGAGAGAGAGAGTGAGAAAAAGCTGTAAGTGATAATGGACAAAGTTCCTGGAGCAGAGAGAGAGAGAGAGAACGAGAGAGATGCCTGTGATTGAGGAGTCCTTAAGATCCCCTAAATTCTGATCCTCAGGTCTCTAAAGACAGGTGATGATGTCCACCAAGGAGGCAGCAGGATCCCTTTGACTCAGAGACAAAAATAAAGTGTCAACAATGAAGGGAAAGAGTTGATGGAGGAATATAAACGGTTATTGAAGGGAAAGAGTTGATGAAGGAATATAAACGGTTATTGAAGGGAAAGAGTTGATGAAGGAATATAAACGGTTATTGAAGGGAAAGAGTTGATGAAGGAATATAAACGGTTATTGAAGGGAAATAGTTGATGAAGGAATATAAACGGTTATTGAAGGGAAAGAGTTGATGAAGAAAGAGAACTAAACACAAGCCTCTGAAAATAGATGGAAACTTCACACTTATTGCTACCATGGTAACAGGAAGAAGAGTGTGTATGTGTGTGTGTGTGTCTGTGTGTCTGTGTCTGTGTGTCTGTGTGTGTGTGTGCTCACTCACTACGCTGTGTTTGCAAACTCAAATGGGAACAAGTGAATGGGTCAAAGTATATTCATAGTTTATTAATTCTTTTTTGTTTACGTCACAATCTCTATAACATTGGTCTCTCAAACTAACATGAAATCAAGAGGTTGTACTTCAACATGATTTGTTCACATCACCAACACAACTGGACCATGCCAGTCGATAAAAACATGAATAGTGTTGTATTGAAGACAGATTATTTGGTGTATATACAGTATCTTCTGTAGTAATTGTTTGATTGCATGTCAGCGATATTGTTTATTAGAGGAGAGGCCTATATTATATTGTCTGTGAGAGGACAGGCCTATATTATATTGTCTGTGAGAGGACAGGCCTATATGATAGTGTCTGTGAGAGGACAGGCCTATATGATATTGTCTGTGAGAGGACAGGCCTATATGATAGTGTCTGTGAGAGGACAGGCCTATATGATATTGTCTGTGAGAGGACAGGCCTATATGATAGTGTCTGTGAGAGGAGAGGCCTATATGATAGTGTCTGTGAGAGGAGAGGCCTATATGATATTGTCTGTGAGAGGAGAGGCCTATATGATATTGTCTGTGAGAGGAGAGGCCTATATGATATTGTCTGTGAGAGGAGAGACCTATATGATTGACATGGTTAAATGTACGAGCAGTGGTAAGGGTTGTAAAAGTCCGGTCTCCTGTCCATAATGTCCAGATTTTCCAGAAATCCTGGTTGGAAGAATTCCGGAATCAGATGAGAATAAGCAGGAAATCTGGGAATCTTCCAGACGGATTTCTGGAAAACCTGGGAATTTTGGGAAAGTCCCTGTAATTGTGCAACCCAAACCAGGAGTAATGTAATCCAATACCTAATGTAATCCAATACCTAATGTAATCCAATACCTAATGTAATCCAATACCTAATGTAATCCAATACCTAATGTAATCCAATACCTAATATAATCCAATACCTAATGTAATCCAATACCTAATGTAATCCAATACCGTAGTTAGTTAATACGAGGCTCCGAAACATTGCATAGAAAAACTATTACAGATATGTTGCATGATTCTTGACACACATTTTGAGATAATTATTTGAGTATAAAGTGCTGGAACAAATAGAGTAAGGATCTATAACAGAGAGGATCTATAACAGAGAGGATCTATAACAGAGAGGATCTATAACATAGGATCTATAACAGAGAGGATCTATAACAGAGAGGATCTATAACAGAGAGGATCTATAACAGAGAGGATCTATAACAGAGAGGATCTATAACAGATAGGATCTATAACAGAGAGGATCTATAACAGAGAGGATCTATAACAGAGAGGATCTATAACAGAGAGGATCTATAAAAGATAGGATCTATAACAGAGAGGATCTATAACAGAGAGGATCTATAACAGAGATGATCTATATGAGGATACATATATTGTTCTGTTCATAGCTGAGCGTAGAGAGAGAAGGAAAGCAGGGGATGTGGTACGAGAGAGAGTGAGAGAGAGAGAGAGATGACGGGAGAGAGGGATGTGGTAGAGGGAAGGGGACAGAGGGAGATGGTAGAGGGAAGGGGACAGGGGACAGAGGGATGTGGTAGAGGGAAGGGGACAGAGGGAAGGGGACAGAGGAGAGGGAGCCAACGAATAGGGAGAAAAAGCTCCTGTGACAGAGATACAAAGTGATGGAAAGGGAGATAGGGAAGAAAGACGGCAAAAAGAGAGGGACAAGTCTCCCCATAGATGACTGGTCCAAGCACAGGGCAGACTAAACACTTTTCTTCAGAAAGCGGTAGACATAATCCATGACATCACCGTTCCATATGACATCATCCATGACGTAATAATGGTCTATATCCCACTGGCCAGACTGTCCCAAAGGACACTCTGTTATTCCCCGTACGGGTCACTCCTGTTGAGCAGAGAGCAGCTGTCTTTGGGGGTGAATAGAGTGTCCTAGATCTGTGTGTCTGAATGTGTCACAAGCTTCCCTGAGTCTCCAAACATCAGTGATCCTCCAAGCCTTGACACAAACAGTACATATCCAAGCCTTGTTTAGGTTTGCATCCCAATCCCAATGCAAGGAAAGCAAGGAAACCTGTTTAAATGTCTTGATTCCAAAACCTTTTGTTCTTCACATTGAAATTGTTTGACATTGGACTTGCTTGGTGACAGATCTGTTTCCTGTAAATATCCACTACTATCCAAACGCAGGATTTATAACTCCTCACAGAAAGCTCACTCCGATTGTCACTCTCGCTATGCAGCAGTGACCCCATCGCTGCTGTCTCTTCCACTATTCCATCTCTCTCCCATACCTAAGTCTCTCCTCCTCGCCAAACCCTTTAGACAAACCTAATGCAACCCCATCAGCACCTGACTCCTGATGGAGGAAACTCTCCCTCTCCTCCTCTTCCTCCTCCTCCTCCACCTCTTCCCTCTCTTTCCCTCTATTGGCCTCTTCCTCCTTCACTCCATCCTCCTCTTCCTCCTTCTCTCCATCCTCCAACAGTCCCTTGCCCTCCTCACGCCCTGCCTCCCCTTTCCGTTCCTCCCCATCCGATTCCCCTGTCTCCCCCATCTCCTCGGACACAGAGTATATATTCCCAACCCCAGTAGCTCCAGCTCCACCCCTCTGGCGTTTCTGGAACAGCCCAAAATCAGTGATGTCCCTGGGGAAGTCTTTCCTCTGACCCTGCTTGTCTCTGGAGCTTCCAGAGGAACCACCATCTGCGGGCAGGGGGGGCAGGCCGTTAGCCAGGCCCAGCCCGTTGAAGGCAAGTGCGTCTGGGAGCCGAGGAGAGAAGGCTGTGGCGCCACCCTGCTGGATGATGGAGGCGGTTACGGTAAACAGTGTCTTCTTGTTCTTCAGCTGGCCAATGGGTGTGGGGGTGGTGGGGACTTTAAGGGACCGGTCGGCATAGGCTAGGCAGGATTGCCCTCCACCAACCCCAGCCCCGCCCGAACCACCCCCAACAACAACCCCCGGACCACCCAGACCAGGTTTACCTGTCTTCATCATCCCCATCACCTCGTAACGGAAACTAGAGATGTCCTGCTTCAGCTCCTAGAACAAAAGGGACAGGCAGAAAAGAGAGGTATTATATGAGAGAAAGCCAGGAAAAAAAACAACAAGATGTCTTGGTTCAGTTCCCATACAAGCAAAGAGAAGAGACCGTGTCCAGGTCAAAGCCACCTTAAAGTTCTCTTCAGTCAGCCCCTCTTCTGTTTTAGCGTCTCTGATCATGGCTGCTACATATCGCTTCACCAGGTTCCTCAACACCTCCTGGAACACAACAACAACAACAGCGACAGCAGTTAAACACGGAGGCTGCAGGGTAGGCTAGTGGTTAGAGCGTTGGACTAGTAACCGGAAGGTTGCTGGATAGAATCCCCGAGCTGACAAGGTAAAAATCTGTCGTTCTGCCTCCTGAACAAGGCAGTTAACCAACTGTTCCTAGGCCGTCATTGTAAATAAGAATTTGTTCTTAACTTACTTGTTCTAGTATTTTTTTTTTTTATTAACTTCTTTGGTATAGGGGGCAGCATATTCACTTTTGGATGAATTTCGTGCCCATTGTGAACTGCCTCCTACTCTGTCCCACATGCTAATATATGCATAGTATTATTACTATTGGATAGAAAACACTCTGAAGTTTCTAAAACTGTTTGAATGATGTATAACAGAACTCATATGGCAGGCAAAAACCTGAGAAAAAATCCAAACAGGAAGTGAAAATTCTGAGAGTGGTCGTTGTTAAAGTCATCGCCTATTCAATTCCCTGTAATATATGGATCTGTTTGCACTTCATACGCCTTCCACTCGATGTCAACAGTCAGTAGAACATGGAATGAAGTTTATACTGTGTTGTGGGACCGGATGGGAGGGGAATGAGTCAGTGCTCTGGCAGATTGCCAGTTCTTGGTCACGCGCTTTCCTCATTATATCGTCTTGCGTTCCATTACTTATAGAGACTGAAAAGAATTCTCCGGTTGGAACGGTATTGGATGTAAATGATAACAACATCCTGAAGATTGATTCTCTACTAAGTTTGACCAGTTTATTCGACTTGTAATATAACTATTTTAAGATTTCGTCCGACGTTTGCCTGCATCTCCGCGAGTGTTTGGACACGTGTACTACACATGCTAACAAAATTAGCTAATTGGACATAAGTAATGGACATTATCGAACAAAACAACAATTTATTGTGGAACTAGGATTCCTGGCACTGCATTCTGATGAAGATAATCAAAGGTAAGGGAATATTTATGATGTAATTTCTTATTTCTGTTGACACCAACATGGCGAAGAAATGTTATTACATCTGAGCGCATGGTGTGCTTTTTACGTAAGGTTTTTTTTAAATCGGACACAGCGGTTGCATTAAGAACAAGTGCATCTTTAATTATATGCAAAACATGTATCTTTCATCAAAGTTTATGATGAATATTTCTGTTATTTGATGTGGCTCTCTGTAATTTCTCCGGCTATTTTGGAGGCATTTCTGAACATGGCGCCAATGTAAACCGAGATTTGTGGATATAAATATGCACATTATCGAACAAAACATAAATGTATTGTGTAACATGATGTCATATGAGTGTCATCTGATGAAGATGTTCAAAGGTTAGTGATTCATTTTATCTCTATTTCTGTTTTTTGTTACTACTATCTTTTGCTGGGAAAATGGCTGTTTTTCTGTGGCTATGTACTGAGCTAACATAATTGTTTGGTGTGCTTTCCCAGTAAATCCTTTTTGAAATCAGACATGTTGGCTGGATTCACAACATGTGTAGCTTTAATTTGGTGTCTTTCATGTGTGATTTCATGAAAGATTGACTTTTATAGTAATATATTTGAATTTGGTGTGCTACATTTTTTCTGGATTTTGGCCAAGTGGGACGCTACCGTCCCACCTATCCTAGAGAAGTTAATCAATAATAATAGACTGGAAATCTAATTTGTTTGATACTGTAACATGGATGGAGAAGTGTAATTATACCTTTACAAACATTCATACTCTTTTGTAACAAATCAAATCAAATTATATTTGTCATACAACAGGTGTAGACTTTACCGTGAAATGTTTTACTTACAAGCCCTTAACCAACAATGCAGTTTTAAGAAAAATAAGAGTTAAGAAAATATTTACTAAGAAAACTAAAGTATACAGGGGTACAGGTTAGTCTGGGTCATATGTACATGTCAATGTACAGCCTTCTCACATACGTACAGTTGAAGTCGGAAGTTTACCTACACTTAGGTTGGGGTCATTAAAACTAGTTTTTCAACCACTGCACAAATTTCTTGTTAACAAACTATGGTTTTGGCAAGTCGGTTAGGACATCTACTTTGTGCATGACACTGTCATGTTTTGTCTTTGATCATCATGTCTTGTCCCTGTGCTTCCCTCTGCTGGTCTTATTAGGTTCTTTCCCTCTTTCTCTCTCTCTCTCTCCTCCTCCCTCTCTCCCTCTCCCGCTCTCTCTCTCTATCGTTCCGTTCCTGCTCCCAGCTGTTTCTCATTCTCCTTACGACCTCATTTACTCTTTCACACCTGTCCCCTATTTTGCCCTCTGATTAGAGTCCCTATTTCTCCCTCTGTTTTCCGCTTCTGTCCTTGTCGGATTCTTGTTTGATGTTTGCTGTCCTGTGTCCTTGTTCCGCCCTGTCGTGTTTTTGCCTTCTTCAGATGCTGCGTTGAGCAGGTGTCTATGTCAGCTACGGCCTGTGCCTTCCTGAAGCGACCTGCAGTCTGTGGTCGCGTCTCCAGTCGTTCCTCTCTACTGACGAGAGGATTTCAGTTTCCTGTTTTGGATTTACCTTGGATATTTCCAGGAGAATCATTGTTTGTTTGATACTGGAATAAAGACTCTGTTTCTATTACGTCGCTTTTGGGTCCTCATTCATCAGCATAACAGAAGAATCCGACCAAGATGGACCCAGCGACTATGGATTCTCTCAACACTGCCGTCGAGTTCCAGGGAGCAATGCTCGGCAGACACGAGCAGGAATTGTTTGCTGCTCGTCATGCCGTTGAGACCCTGGCCGCTCAGGTCTCCGATCTCTCTGGACAGTTTCAGAGTCTTCATCTCGTGCCACCAGCTACTTCCTGGTCTTCCGAGTCTCCGGAACCTAGGGTTAATAACCCACCATGTTACTCTGGGCAGCCCACTGAGTGTCGCTCCTTTCTCACCCAGTGTGATATTGTGTTCTCTCTCCAGCCCAACACGTACTCAAGAGAGAGAGCTCGGATCGCTTACGTCATATCACTCCTTACTGGTCGGGCTCGGGAGTGGGGCACAGCTATCTGGGAGGCAAGGGCTGAGTGTTCTAACGATTATCAGAACTTTAAAGAGGAGATGATACGGGTTTTTGATCGTTCAGTTTTTGGGAAGGAGGCTTCCAGGGCCCTGGCTTCCCTATGTCAAGGTGATCGATCCATAACGGATTACTCTATAGAGTTTCGCACTCTTGCTGCCTCCAGTGACTGGAACGAGCCGGCGTTGCTCGCTCGTTTTCTGGAGGGACTTCACGCTGAGGTTAAGGATGAGATTCTCTCCCGGGAGGTTCCTTCCAGCGTGGACTCTTTGATTGCACTCGCCATCCGCATAGAACGACGGATTGATCTTCGTCATCGAGCTCGTGGAAGAGAGCTCGCGTTAACGGTGCTTCCCCTCTCCGCTTCTCAACCATCTCCTCCCACCGGCTCAGAGACTGAGCCCATGCAGCTGGGAGGTATTCGCATCTCGACTAAGGAGAGGGAACGGAGAATCACCAACCGCCTTTGCCTCTATTGCGGTTCTGCTGGACATTTTGTCATGTCATGTCCAGTAAAAGCCAGAGCTCATCAGTAAGCGGAGGGCTACTGGTGAGCGCTACTACTCAAGTCTCTCCATCAAGATCCTGTACTACCTTGTCGGTCCATCTACGCTGGACCGGTTCGGCTGCTTCCTGCAGTGCTTTGATAGACTCTGGGGCTGAGGGTTGTTTTATGGACGAAGCATGGGCTCGGAAACATGACATTCCTCTCAGACAGTTAGGGAAGCACACGCCCATGTTCGCCTTAGATGGTAGTCTTCTCCCCAGTATCAGATGTGAGACACTACCTTTAACCCTCACAGTATCTGGTAACCACAGTGAGACCATTTCCTTTTTGATTTTTCGTTCACCTTTTACACCTGTTGTTTTGGGTCATCCCTGGCTAGTATGTCATAATCCTTCTATTAATTGGTCTAGTAATTCTATCCTATCCTGGAACGTTTCTTGTCATGTGAAGTGTTTAATGTCTGCTATCCCTCCTGTGTCTTCTGTCCCCTCTACTCAGGAGGAACCTGGTGATTTGACAGGAGTGCCGGAGGAATATCATGATCTGCGCACGGTCTTCAGTCGGTCCAGAGCCAGCTCCCTTCCTCCTCACCGGTCGTATGATTGTTGTATTGATCTCCTTCCGGGGACCACTCCCCCTCGGGGTAGACTATACTCTCTGTCGGCTCCCGAACGTAAGGCTCTCGAGGATTATCTGTCTGTTTCTCTCGACGCCGGTACCGTGGTGCCTTCTTCCTCTCCCGCCGGAGCGGGATTTTTCTTTGTTAAGAAGAAGGACGGTACTCTGCGCCCCTGCGTGGATTATCGAGGGCTGAATGACATAACGGTTAAGAATCGTTATCCGCTTCCCCTTATGTCGTCAGCCTTCGAGATTTTGCAGGGAGCCAGGTTCTTTACTAAGTTGGACCTTCGTAACGCTTACCATCTCGTACGCATCAGAGAGGGGGACGAGTGGAAAACGGCGTTTAACACTCCGTTAGGGCATTTTGAATACCGGGTTCTGCCGTTCGGTCTCGCTAATGCTCCAGCTGTCTTTCAGGCATTAGTTAATGATGTACTGAGAGACATGCTGAACATTTTTGTTTTCGTTTACCTTGACGATATCCTGATTTTTTCACCGTCACTCGAGATTCATGTTCAGCACGTTCGACGTGTACTCCAGCGCCTTTTAGAGAATTGTCTCTACGTGAAGGCTGAGAAGTGCGCCTTTCATGTCTCCTCTGTCACATTTCTCGGTTCTGTTATTTCCGCTGAAGGCATTCAGATGGATCCCGCTAAGGTTCAGGCTGTCAGCGATTGGCCCGTTCCTAAGTCACGTGTCGAGTTGCAGCGCTTTCTCGGTTTCGCTAATTTCTATCGGCGTTTCATTCGTAATTTCGGTCAAGTGGCTGCCCCTCTCACAGCTCTGACTTCTGTCAAGACTTGCTTTAAGTGGTCCGGTTCCGCCCAGGGAGCTTTTGATCTCCTCAAGAAGCGTTTTACATCCGCCCCTATCCTTGTTACTCCTGACGTCACTAAACAATTCATTGTCGAGGTTGACGCTTCAGAGGTGGGCGTGGGAGCCATTCTGTCTCAGCGCTTCCAGTCTGACGATAAGGTCCATCCTTGCGCTTACTTTTCTCATCGCCTGTCGCCATCGGAACGCAACTATGATGTGGGTAACCGCGAACTGCTCGCCATCCGCTTAGCCATAGGCGAATGGCGACAGTGGTTGGAGGGGGCGACCGTCCCTTTTGTCGTTTGGACTGACCATAAGAACCTTGAGTACATCCGTTCTGCCAAACGACTTAATGCACGTCAAGCTCGTTGGGCGTTGTTTTTCGCTCGTTTCGAGTTCGTGATTTCCTATCGTCCGGGAAATAAGAACACCAAGCCTGATGCCTTATCCCGTCTCTTTAGTTCTTCTGTGGCTTCTACCGACCCCGAGGGGCTTCTCCCTGAAGGGCGTGTTGTCGGGTTGACTGTCTGGGGAATTGAGAGACAGGTAAAGCAAGCACTCACTCACACTGCGTCGCCGCGCGCTTGTCCTAGTAACCTTCTGTTCGTTCCTGTCTCTACTCGTCTGGCTGTTCTTCAGTGGGCTCACTCTGCCAAGTTAGCTGGCCATCCCGGCGTTCGGGGTACGCTTGCTTCTATTCGCCAGCGGTTTTGGTGGCCTACTCAGGAGCGGGACACGCGCCGTTTCGTGGCTGCTTGTTCGGACTGCGCGCAGACTAAGTCAGGTAACTCTCCTCCTGCCGGTCGTCTCAGACCGCTTCCCATTCCTTCTCGACCATGGTCTCACATCGCCTTAGACTTTATTACCGGTCTGCCTTCGTCTGCGGGGAAGACTGTGATTCTTACGGTTATCGATAGGTTCTCTAAGGCGGCACATTTCATTCCCCTCGCTAAGCTTCCTTCCGCTAAGGAGACGGCACAAATCATCATTGAGAATGTGTTCAGAATTC
>NC_092109.1:41023134-41090634 GCF_045679555.1 Salvelinus alpinus
GTTTTGAGAAATTTTTGCAAACTAAACTGAAATATCACATTTACATAAGTTTTCACACTCTTTACTCAATACTTTGTTGAAGCGCATTTGGCAGCGATTACAACCTTGAGTCTTCTTGGGTAGGTCGCTACAAGCTTGGCACACCTGTATTTGGGGAGTTTCTCCCATTCTTCTCTGCAGATCCTCTCAAGCTCTGTCAGGTTGGATGGGGAGCGTCGCTGCACAGCTATTTTCAGGTCTCTCCAGAGATGTTCGATCGGGTTCAAGTCCGGGCTCTGGCTGGGCCACTCAAGGACATTCAGAGACTTGTCCCGAAGCCACTCCTGCGTTGTCTTGGCTGTGTGCTTAGTGTCATTGTCCTGTTGAAAGTTGCACCTTCACCCCAGTCTGAGGTCCTGAGCGCTCTGGAGCAGGTTCTCTAGTCTCCCAGTCCCTGCCGCTGAAAAACATCCCCACAGCATGATGCTGCCACCACCATGCTTCACCGTAGGGATGGTGCCAGGTTTCCTAGCTTTGCATTGCCAAAAAGTTAAATCTTGGTTTCATCAGACCAGAGAATATTGTTTCTCATGGTCTGAGTCTCCCTGACCAAGGCCCTTCTCCCCCGATTGCTCAGTTTGGCTGGGTGGCCAGCTCTAGGAAGAGTCTTTGTGGTTCCAAACTTCTTCCATTTAAGAATGATGGAGGCCACTGTGTTCTTGGAGACCTTAAATGCTTATAAATGTTTTGGTACCTTTCCCAAGATCGGTGCCTCGACACAATCCTGTCTCGGAGCTCTGTGAAAAATTCCTTCAACCTAATGGCTTGCTTTTTCCTCTGATATGCAAGGTCAACTGTTGGACCTTATATAGACAGGTGTGTGCCTTTCCAAATAATGTCCAATCAATTGAATTTACCACAGGTGGACTCCAATCAAGATGTAGAAACATCTTAAAGGATGATTAATGGAAACAGGATGCACCTGAGCTCAATTTCGAGTTTTCATAGCGAAGGGTCTGAATACTTACGTACATAAGGTATCTGTACGAAAGACTATTTAGAGAAACTATTAGTTCATCATATGAGATCTGTAGCTCCGCCCACCGGTGATGTGGAGCAGAGCATGCTGGGCGATCTCTAACTGAGGAGAAGGAAGTAACTAGAGAAAGTACACAAGCCGTGATCCAATCATCTCCTGTGATTACTTTTAGTTAGCATTCTCGTGTTCGTCCTTCAGTAATGTGAATTCATATTTCTTACAATTCATGTGTTGTGGACGCTCTCTTTTGTTATGCTAATTAGCGGTTTTACCGCGAGCTAGCATACTGTAAGCTTGATAACCCTGTTGTTTCAGTCATTTAATTTCATTACTTTTGGACACAAAGATTATAGTTTCAGTTATAGTTATAGTTTTTCAAACGGGTTTCATCATGATTTTTTTCCAGTTTACTAAATAAGTATTTCATTTTTTAATTTTTTTTTTTTCATGATTAGTTTGGGTTTTAGTTTAATATAATAACCTTGTTCACTACTCTCCCCAGGGTGTCTGTCTCCTGTATGTTTATGCAAGACGGCGCCTCACTTCGAATCCTTAAGGAGGCTATGCAGTATTTTGTACTAGCAAAATAAAGGAAACACCAACATAAAGTGTCTTAATAAAGCCTCCAGAACAGCTTCATTGCACCTTGGTATAGATTCTAAAAGTGTCTGGAACTCTATTAGAGGGATGTGACACCATTCTTCCACAAGAAATTCCATCACTTGGTGTTTTGTTGATAGTGGTGGAAAAACACTGTCTCAGATACGGCTCCAGAATCTCCAATAAGTATGCAATTGGGTTGAGATCTGGTGAGTGAGACGGCCATGGCATATGGTTTACATCGATTTCAAGCTCATCGAACCATTCAGTGACAACACGTGCCATGTAGATGGGGGAGTTGTCATCCTATGGGGCCATAGCTATGATTGTTAGCAGGTGGGCAGCAGGTAACCTCGTGGTTAAGCGCGTTGGGCCAGTAACTGAAAAGTCGCTAGTTTGAATCCCCAAGCCAACTAATACTTTCATTTCTAATTTTATTGGAGCAATATACAGTGGTTCTTCCATTAAAAGATGTGGCGTACTGCAGCACAGCTCGCGGGGTGCTGCAGAATTCTACGGCACGTTATTTTTGCCAGAATGACGCACTTTACCACAATATGCCACCATCTATCTCTAACGGTCACGGCATAAGCTCAAAACTTTAGCTGTAACTGTAGCTCACTATTTGAAATATGTATTTTAAACAGTCATTATTGCTCACCTTTATCAAGGGTGTGTGTGTGTGTACGTGTATGTGTGCGTGAGTATGTGTGTGTGTGTGTGTATGTGTCACCTATCCACTCCCAGGGTGCCTGCCTCCTGTCTGTGTGAGTATATCTGTCATCACTCACTCCCAGGGTGCCTGCCTCCTGTCTGTGTGAGTATATCTGTCATCACTCACTCACAGGGTGCCTGCCTCCTGACTGTGTGAGTATATCTGTCATCACTCACCCCCAGGGTGCCTACCTCCTGTCTGTGTGAGTATATCTGTCATCCCTCACCCCCAGGGTGCCTGCCTCCTGACTGTGTGAGTATATCTGTCATCACTCACCCCCAGAGTGCCGAAGGTATCAGTTGGTTTGGAGTGGGTCCTCTTACAGACATGTCTATTGGTCCAACACACCAGGTACCACACTGCCTTGGGGCTGGGTACGATATTGAAGGGAGAAGGTAGAGTACCCCCCTCTTCAAAGTAACTCATCCACAGCTTGGTCCTTGCAAACTTCCACTCAATGTCTGCATGGTCCTGTATAGGTTGAAGTGAAGAGGAAGTTCAGAAACTCTTGGATGGCAGTGGACATTGATAAACATGCTTTTTTTTTATTGTTAAAAGTAAAACCAACATGTTTTTGGTCTTCAGCCTAGCCTTCATCAGGGTTTTCACTCAGGAGAGAGAACACTTAAAAAAAATATATGTGTTATTTCAAGGCAGAAGGTTTTAAGGCAGAAGGTTAACACACTGTTTTGAAAAATGTCAATTTTTTTTGTTGATTTGACTTCGGAAAATGAGCTGAAACAACTAAAATTGCCAAATTATGTTTTACAACGAAGATTAACAAACTACCGACTGCATGAGCAAGAGACAAGGCGGAACATACATTGGAGTATAGTAGTAGTATAGTACTATATCAGCAACATAGTAGTAGTATAGTAGTGGTAGTAGTATATTGGTAGTATACCTGTAGTATAGCATTAGTATAGCATAACCATAGTAGCAGTACATCAGCAGTATAGTAGTAGTATAGTGGCAGTAGTATAGCAGTAGTATAGCAGTACACCAGTGGCGTACCAGCAGTATAGTAGCGGTAGTATATTTGTAGTATACCAGCAGTATAGCAGTTGTATAATACTATATCCACAACATAGTAGTAGTATAGTAGTGGTAGTAGTATATTTGTAGTATACCAGCAGTATAGCAGTAGTATAGTAGTAGTATAGTGGCAGTAGTATAGCAGTAGTATAGCAGTACACCAGTGGCGTACTAGCAGTATAGTAGCGGTAGTATATTTGTAGTATACCAGGAGTATAGCAGTCGTATAGCAGTACACCAGTGGTGGTATAGTGGTTGTATTCCAGTACTATGGTAGTAGTATAGTAGTACTATAGTGGTGGTATAGTGGTTGTATTCCAGTAGTATGGTAGTAGTATAGCAGTAGTATAGCAGTACACCAGTGGCGTACTAGCAGTATAGTAGCGGTAGTATATTTGTAGTATACCATCAGTATAGCAGTACATCAGTGGCGTACTAGCAGTATAGTAGCGGTAGTTTATTGTTAGTATACCAGCAGTATAGCAGTAGTATAGCAGTACTATAGTGGTGGTATAGTGGTTGTATTCCAGTAGTATGGTAGTAGTATAGCAGTAGCATGGCGGTAGTAGTTGTAGTAGCAGTAGTAGTAGTAGTATTGTTGTAGTATAGTAGTAGTATAGTGGCATTATAATATTATTATAGTAGTAGTATATTATAGCATTGTAGCATAGTGGTAGTATAATGGCAGTATAGTGGTTGTATAGTGTGGTATAGTGGTAGTATAGTGGTGGTATATTAGTAGTATGGTGGTGGTATAGTAGTAATATGGTGTTGGTATAGTATAGTATCACAATGGCAGTATAGTGGTAGTGTAGTGGCGGTATAGTACATTTGCATATTGGTAGTATAGTGGTAGTATAGTGGTGGTATAGTACAGGGGTAGTATAGTGGTAGTATAGAGACAGTATAGCGATAGTACAGTGCCAGTATAGTGGTAGTATAGAAGTAGTGTAAAGGTAGTATAATAGTAGTATAGGGGCGGTATAGTATAGTATTATAGTGGTAGTACAGTGGTAGCACAGCGGTAGTATAGTGGTAGTATAGCGGTGGTATAGTTGTAACACAGTATTAGTATAGTAGTAGTATATATGTGATATAGTGGTAGTATAGCTGGGGTATAGTAGTAGTATGGTAGTATAGTAGTAGTATAGTAGTGTAGTAGTATAGTAGTAGTAGTAGTAGTAGTAGTAGTACTCACAGCAATGTGTTGATAGGAATTGTTCATCATGGCGATCAGCATGTTTAGTAGAACCACCAGAGAGATTATATTGTAGGTTCCAAACATGGTCGCCCCTACAAACTCTGTAAACTGATGGTCAGCATCTACGTTAGTCACATACAGACTGATCAGACCGAAGATAGACCAGAACAGAGACTGGAGCGTCTCAAACAACCTAGAGGAAGGAGGGGAGGGAGGGAGGGAGGGAGGGAGGGGGAGGGAGGGGGAAGAGATGGAGGGAGGGAGGGAGGGAGGGGAAGAGATGGAGGGAGGGAGGGAGGGCGGGAATGGGAAGAGATGGAGGGAGGGAGGGAGGGAGGGAGGGAGGGAGGGAGGGAGGGAGGGCGGGAGGGCGGGCGGGAAGGGAAAGAGACAGAGGGAGGGAGGAGGAGAGAGATTATAATTATATTTTTAACAATTCTACCACACACACACAAGTGCACACGCGTCATCAAACTCACGTGGAGAAAGCGTTGTTCTGCTCGACACAGCGGATGCCTTTACACTTGCCCTTCTCGTCGGAGGCCTTTGTCTCGTAGTAGAAGTAGAGCTGGTTCAGCCCGTTGGCGAACGCCAGCAACACCTAGAACCACATACAACGAGGAACAAGTCAAAGGGGGCATAACTGAGTCATTTGCACAGCTGAAGGCATTCAACCGAAATGTGTCAGAGATGAATGGGGGGGGGGGGGGGGGGGCTGCCTTAATCGAAGTCATTTGGCGCCCAGGCAGCAGTTGCTGTTGAATGCCTTGCTCAAGGGTAGAACTGCAGATTTGTTCCACTTTGCGGCTTGATCCAGCGAACTTTTCGGTTCCTTGCCCAATGCTCTGAACCGCAAGACTACCTGCCGCCCCAGTTTAAGGATCCCTTTATGCAACGGACATACACTAAACAAAATATAAAGGCAACATGCAACAATTTCAAAGATTTTACTGAAAAACTGTTCGTATTAGGAAATCAGTCTATTGAAATAACTTCATTAGGCCCTGATCTCTGGATTTCACAGGACTGGGAATACAGATATACATCTGTTGGTCACAGATACCTTTAAAAACAAGTAGGGGCGTGGATCAGAAAACCAGTCATTATCTGGTGTGACCACCACTTGCCTCATGCAGCGTGACACATCTCCTTCACAGAGAGTTGATCAGGCTGTTGATTGTGTCCTGTGGAATGTTGTCCCACTTCTGTTCAATGGCTGTGAAAAGTTGCTGGACATTAGCGGGAACTGGAATACGCTGTCATACACGTTGATCCAGAGCATCCCAAACTGCTCAATGGGTGACATGTCTGGTGAGTATGCAGCCCATGGAAAAACTGGGACTTCTTTAGCTTCCAGGAATTTTGTGTAGATCTTTGCTACATGGAGCCGTGCATTATCATGCTGAAACACGAGGTGATGGCGGTGGATGAATGGCACGACAACGGGCCTCAGGATCTCGTCACGCATTCAAAATGCCATAAAGAAAATGCTATTGTGTTTGTTGTCTGTAGATTATCTGCCCATACCATAACTCCACCGCTACCATGGGGCACTCTGTTCACACCGTTGACATCAGCAAACCGCTCGCCCACACGACGCCATCTGCCCGGTACAGTTGAAACCGGGATTCATTCGTGAAGAGCACACTTCTCCAGCGTGTCAGTGGCCATCGAAGGTGACCATTTACCCACTGAAGTCAGTTACGACGCCCAACTGCAGTCAGGTCAAGACCCTGGTGAGGACGACGAGCACGGAGATGAGCTTCCCTGAGACGGTTTCTGACAGTTTGCGCTGAAATTCTGCAGTTGTGAAAACCCTCCGTTCCATCAGCAGTCCTGGTCACAGACGGTTGAAGACGGATGTGGAGTTCCTGGGCTGGAGTGGTTACACGTGGTCTGTAATTTTGAGGCCGGTTGGACTTTCCTATTCTCTAAAACAATGTTGGAGGCAGCTTATAATAAAGAAATGAACAATAAGTTCATCAGCTCTGGTGGACATTCCTGAAGACGGCATGTCAATTTCACGCCCCCTCAAAACTTGAGACATCTGTGGCATTGTGTTGTGTGACAAAACTGCACATTTTAGAGTGGCCTTTTATTGTCCCCAGCACAAGGTGCACCTGTGTAATGATCATGCTGTTTAATCAGCTTCTATATATGCCACTCCTGTCTGGTGGATGGATTATCTTGGCAAAGGAGAAATGCTCACTAACATGGATGTAAACAAAATGTTTAAATAAGAATAAAATAAATAAGAAATAAGCTTTTTGTGCATCTGGAAAATATTTATTTGTCTACCGATAGGCTAAAACTGCGTCCCTGTGTGTGTGTGTGTGTGTGTGTGTGTGTGTGTGTGTGTGTGTGTGTGTGTGTGTGTGTGTGTGTGTGTGTGTGTGTGTGTGTGTGTGTGTGTGTGTGTGTGTGTGTGTGTGTGTGTGTGCTCGTGCGTGTGCTCGTGAGTATAATGAAGATTTCTTTTCTTTTCATGAGGGATAGAAGAATGTCAGATATCAGCACAAAGAACCCAAGAGGAACAATGTATGAAAGCAAATACATTATTTTGGAGACACTTCAATGGCATTAATTAATCTAGAGAACGCTTATGGGTTTATGTATGTGTAACTTTATTATTGTCTGTGGTGTATGTGTGTGTGTGTGTGTGTGTGTGTGTGTGTGTGTGTGTGTGTGTGTGTGTGTGTGTGTGTGTGTGTGTGTGTGTGTGTGTGTGTGTGTGTGTGTGTGTGTGTGTGTGTGTGTGTGTGTGTGTGTGTGTGTGTGTGTGTGTGTGTGTGTGTGTGTGTGTGTGTGTGTGTGTGTGTGTGTGTGTGTGTGTGTGTGCGTGCGTGCGTGTGCGTGTGTGTGTGTTTCCCTCACCAGGCAGTAGATGAAGAGGAACTTGAGAATGTCCAGCAGCATGCGTCCCAGGGAGATCTGCAGAGGCCCCAGGTGGGAGTTGGCTGTGAACAGGGAGATGAGACGAAGGGAACTGAAGATGTTGGCAATGGCAAACACAGCCTCAGCTACCAGGGTGGGATGCCACATCTCCCACTGGTTCCTGGGCTTACAGCCACTGTACTGGAGAGACAGAGAGAGAGACAGAGCGAGAGAGATAGAGGGGAGGGAGGGAGACAGAAAAAAAGTAAGGGGGAGAGATGATAGAGAGAGAGGGAGAGAAATAGTAAATTTTTCATGAAAATATAGCTTTCTTCATCGAATGCAATTGCGAAGAGCGTAAGAGTGCAATGCCACCCCTCTCTCTCTCTCTCTCTCTCTCTCTCTCTCTCTCTCTCTCTCTCTCTCTCTCTCTCTCTCTCTCTCTCTCTCTGTCTCTCTCTCTCTCTCTCTCTCAGCTTGAATAAGAGTTCAAATGGCTTAGCAAATAAAATAGATCTTTCATGAAATCAATTAGATGTGATAGTGCTCTTCCTCTCTGAAGTCAAACCTTATAAAAAAGGCTTTTCATAAGGCTGAATAAACTCTGGGATTGGAAGTTAAGTCTGAGGAAGTGTGAAATGATTTCCTGTGAAAGGAAAATGGAGACAGCATTTGATGGAATAGGTGCTACATATTCCACTAGTTAACTGGTCTAGGCAACTGTCTGTGTGTGTGTGTATGTGTGTGTGTAAGCCTGTGAGTATGTCTGTGTGTGAATACCTGTTTGTGTGTATGTGTGTGTGTATGCCTGTTTGCGTGTGTGTGTGTGTGTGTATGTATTTGTGTATGCTGTGCATGTGTCTGTATGTGTGTATCCCTATGTGTGTATGCCTACCTGTGTGTGTATCCCTTGGTCTAGGCAACTGTCTGTGTGTGTGTGTGTGTGTGTGTGTGTGTGTGTGTGTGTGTGTGTGTGTGTGTGTGTGTGTGTGTGTGTGTGTGTGTGTGTGTGTGTGTGTGTGTGTGTGTGTGTGTGTGTGTGTGTGTGTGTGTGTGTGTGTGTGTGTTTACCCTGGTATAGGCCACTATCTTCAGTGATATAGTAGCCAGGTACAGAGAGTTCATTACGAAGTCCATGAGGTTCCACCAGTCATGTATATAGTCCTGGAATCCTCCATCCCACATCTGTTTGATCTCTGTCCAGATAAAACCTACAGCAAGAAACAGGGAGAAAGATGGAGAGAGAGAGAGTTCAAAAGAGAGAGGGGGGAGTGAAAGAGAGAGAGAAAGTAATGTGAGATAGAGAGAGATATGCAGAGAAAGAGAGAAAGAGAGAAAGAGAGAGAGATATGGATTGAGAGATATGCAGAGAGAGAGATATGGAGAAAGAGAGAGAGAGAGAGAAAGAAAGAAAGAAAGAAAGAAAGAAAGAAAGAAAGAGAGAGAGAGAGAAAGAAAGAGAGAAAGAAAGAGAGATATGGAGAGAGATAAATAGATGGAAAAAAGGGGAGATGAGGGGGAGATGAGGGGAAAAGAGGTAAAGACCAAGATAGAAAGTAAATGATAGAAAGCATACGCATATAGAACACAAAGAGATCCTACTGGATCACTCACCCAGTACACTGGGCAATATCACCCATTCCCTCCACTCACTGAGTACACTGGGCAATATCACCCATTCCCTCCACTCACCCAGTACACTGGGCAATATCACCCATTCCCTCCACTTACCCAGTACACTGGGCAATATCACCCATTCCCTTCACTCACCCAGTACACTGGGCAAAATCACCCATTCCTTCCACCCCCTCCACTCACCCAGTACACTAGGCAATATCACCCATTCCTTTCACCCCCTCCACTCACCCAGTACACTGGGCAATATCACCCATTGCTTCCACTCACCCAGTACACTGGGCAATATCACCCATTGCCTCCACTCACCCAGTACCCAGGGCAATATCACCCATTCCTTCCACCCCCTCCACTCACCCAGTACACTGGGCAATATCACCCATTGCCTCCACTCACCCAGTACCCAGGGCAATATCACCCATTCCTTCCACCCCCTCCACTCACCCAGTACACTGGGCAATATCACCCATTCCTTCCACCCCCTCCACTCACCCAGTACACTAGGCAATATCACCCATTCCTTTCACCCCCTCCACTCACCCAGTACACTGGGCAATATCACCCATTGCTTCCACTCACCCAGTACACTAGGCAATATCACCCATTCCTTCCACCCCCTCCACTCACCCAGTACACTAGGCAATATCACCCATTCCCTCCACCCTCTCCACTCACCCAGTACACTGGGCAATATCACCCATTCCTTCCACCCCCTCCACTCACCCAGTACACTAGGCAATATCACCCATTCCTTTCACCCCCTCCACTCACCCAGTACCCAGGGCAGTATCATCCATTCTACAGTAGTAGGTGCTGGCCCCTGTCTGTCCGGTTCTGTAGTCACTATATGCTGTGATGCCAGCAGGAGCAGGAACAGAAAGGTGAGGTAGGATGCTGTGTGGCAGATAAACTTGATGAAGGGCTTCCTGATGGGGGTGGAGGAAGAGGAGAGGGGAAGAGGAGGAGAAGGAGGAAGAGAGGGAGGAGGAGAGGGGGGAGGAGGATGAGAAGGGAAGAGGAGGAGAGGGGAAGAGGAGGAAGAGGAGGAGGAGAGAGGAAGAGAAGGAGGAGAGGGGAAGAGGATGGGGGAGGTGGAGGAGGGGAGGGGAATATGAGGAGGAGAGAGGAAGAGGGGGAGTAGGGGGAGAGTGGGAGGATGAGGAGAATAATCATTATTACTTTATTGTCCAATAGAAATTAAACTTCCATTTCCCTCAAGTCAGACCTCAGGAAACTGGCAACACTCCGCTTGCCGGCCAGCAATCTTCCGGTCACTAACCGGTAGTCTACTTGCCTGATGAAAAGTCCATAGCGGCTCTTCGGGGCTATGAGGTAGCAGAGGGAGAAGACAGGGAAGAGGAGGCTGAGGAAGACACAGGTGAGGAACTTCCCTCCCCAGTGACGACGTCTCCAGCCTGGGAACTCATCGTACCAGCGAGACGCCAGCAGCTGCTGACAGTTGGGCTGTGCTACAAACTGGAGGGAGGGGTGGGAGGAGGGGAAAGAGAGAGAGAGAGGGAGAGGGGGAAAGAGAGAGAGAGAGGGAGATGGGGAAAGAGAGAGAGGGAGAGGGGGAAAGAGAGAGAGAGAGGGAGATGGGGAAAGAGAGAGAGAGAAGGTGGGGGAGAGGGGAGGGAGGGATAGAGGGGGGAAGAAGGGGAGGTGGGAGTAGGGGGAAGGGAGAGAAAGGGAGAGAAAGGGAGGGAAAGAGGGGGAAGGAGAGAAGAAGGGAGGCAGAAAGGAAGCGAAAGGAAGAGCGAGAGAACGGGTTTACAACAACATTAGAAATACAGAACTACAGTAAGCCAGTTTACAGTAAGGTATTGTTTGACTCTATACCTATGACAGGAAGGTTCTGCTGTGTGTTCCGTCTCGTTCCAATTCCATCTGACAGAACTCCCACCAGAGTTCTGGAGGTTCGACAAGTGGAACTCCCAACTGAAGCACCTGTCGAGCTGAAGCTCATGCTATATCTGTCTAACATATAGGGAAACCATGGCAACAGGTACACTCAGATCAACTCAACTCTACCACATTATGAATTAAGTGACAAGACTGGCGCCTCTTGAGACAGACGCTCGGATAGTGAGGATATGATGAAGTGAGAGAAGAGTAGAGTCTGAAAAGGCACCCTATTCCCTATATAGTGCACTACTTTGGACCAGAGCCCTATGGCACCCTATTCCCTACATAGTGCACTACTTTAGACCAGAGCCCTATGGCACCCTATTCCCTGTATAGTGCACTAGTTTTGACCAGAGCCTATGCCTTGTGCGTTTTTGGACGCACCTTAGGACAAGGTGCCATTAATATAGAGAGCAAAATGGCCAGTGTATCCTAGTGTTGATTGTTCAGGGTAACATTTCTAGTGTCGATGCAGGTGTTAAATTAACTCTGTAAGTATTAAATTAACTCTGTCATTCTGAATGCAGGTTGCAGGTGAATGAAAATCCCAACTGTTGGATTCCAAGAGGAATTATACATCAATTTTGCAAACCAGCATAATTGTGACTAGCAGGCCTGATGTGGCCGGTAAAACAAAGTGTTTCAAGCCACTGTATTAGGGTAAAACTAGGCCTCAAAATAAGATTGTATCACCTTATGGAATATGTAATGTGTTACCATAAAGAGTTCAATTTTACTGATAACTTTCACTTACTAACTGACTTAGTGAAGGCCACAGGACCGAAAACAAACGAATTCAACAACCATATCTCTGTCACTAACAAATACTCTGGAATTCACTAGAAAGGCAAGGCACACAGAAATGATATTTGAGGCGTGGCTCAGTAGCTTTCAGTTGGTTAATTTTGGCCACCCGTGAGTGGAAGGGTTGTACCAGTTTAAGTGGTCTATGTTTATGTTACTTAAAGTAAACGCTTACACAAAAGCCTGTGACCACAGAGGGGTTAGAACGTAACAAAAACGATGCGTGTGCTTCAAAGGGCCAGAAGGTGTGTCATTATGATTCTGGATGGTCAGACAGCGAGCAACAATGAAAATAAGCCAATGTGGTGAATCGCAGGTGGCTCGTTTCAGATAGTTTTATCTCGTTCTTGATACCATGTTTTGTTTTGAGGAGTCACACGTCTATACGCTAATATGGCAAAAAAATTCTCTAGCTAGCTAACCAACAACTAACGCTGTAAATACATTAACTTGATGGAGAGGAGATCATACAGGGATACAGTAGAATGTGTACAGTATGTCTCAGTAAGCGATAGCATCACAGGTACAGTTAGGTTCAGGGTGTAAAGTGGAAACAGGATATGGTGCCGTTAAAACTTCTTAGGGCTAGGCCACTTTTTTCTCAATTTCCGCCTGAATGACATGCCCAAAGTAAACTGCCTGTTGCTCAGGACCTGAAGCAAGGATATGCATGTAATTGGTACCATTGGAAAGAAAACACTATGAAGTTTGTAGGAATGTTAAAATAATGTATGAGAATATAACACAATAGATATGGTAGGAGAAAATCCACAGAAAAAACAACCGGAATTGTGTTTTATTTTTTTAAGCCCATGCTCTTACAATGGAAAGCATAGAGGCATACTGAATTCTAGGATGCAATTTCTATGGCTTCCACAGGGTGTCAGCAGTCTATGTTCAAGGTTTCAGGCTTGTAACTTCAAGAACGAAGAAGAACAATTTGTTTTAGTACAGGGACACAGTCTTGGAAATTCGCGTATGCGCACGCCACGAAGACATTACGCACCTGCTAAAGTCGGTTTCCTATTGAACATACTTCTTTCCGTAAGAAATATTATAGTTTGATTACATTTTAGGGTATCTGAGGAGTATATAGAAATGTATTTTGACTTGTTGAAACAAAGTTCAGATTTTCAGATTCCTTGCTTTGCCTGTTGAACGAGTCGATTACTCAAATCGATGGCGCCAACTAAACAGACTTTTTGGGATATAAAGAATAATTTGATCTAACAAAATGACACTGCATGTCGTAGCTGGGACCCTTTGGATGACAAATCGGGGAAGATTTTAAAAAAGTATGTGAATATTTAATCGTTATTTGTGAATTTATGAATCCTGTGCCAGTGTAAAAATATTTTGATATGGGGTGCCGTCGGACAGTGCAGTTAGATTAACAGTGCAGTTAGACACTTGTCTGTACCTAAATGTTTAATATCCATCATTTTTATGATTATTTATTCGAATTGCGCGCCCTCCAGGTTCACCGGAAGTTGTCCCGCTAGCGGGACGCCTAGCCCAAACTAGATTTAGATAGTTAAGCCTAGCAGCATTTTTAACCTTGATCTTGTCGTTTTCAAGTTCCTGTTTTTTAGTTATTCCGGTTTTGACCATTTCAGCCTGCCCTGACCCTGCCTGCTGTTCTGTACTTTGTCACACCACCCTGGATTATTGAACTCTGTCTGCCATGACCCCAAGACTGCCTGCCGTTCTGTACCTTTTCAACTCTGATCCAGATAACTGACCTCTGCCTGCCCTTGACCTGTTGTTTTGCCTGCCCCCTGTTCTAAAAAGAAACTTGTGTTACTTCAACAGTGTCTGCATCTGGGTCTTCTCCTGAAACGTGATAGACAGTAGTTACAGTAGAGGATGTGTACTGATAGTTACAGTACAGGATGTATAATGATAGTTACAGTACAGGATGTATAATGATAGTTACAGTACAGGATGTATAATGATAGTTACAGTACAGGATGTATAATGATAGTTACAGTAGAGGATGTATAATGATAGTTACAGTAGAGGATGTATAATGATAGTTACAGTACAGGATGTATAATGATAGTTACAGTACAGGATGTATAATGATAGTTACAGTAGAGGATGTATAATGATAGTTACAGTAGAGGATGTATAATGATAGTTACAGTAGAGGATGTATAATGATAGTTACAGTACAGGATGTATAATGATAGTTACAGTACAGGATGTATAATGATAGTTACAGTAGAGGATGTATAATGATAGTTACAGTACAGGATGTATAATGATAGTTACAGTAGAGGATGTATAATGATAGTTACAGTAGAGGATGTATAATGATAGTTACAGTAGAGGATGTATAATGATAGTTACAGTAGAGGATGTATAATGATAGTTACAGTAGAGGATGTATAATGACCGTAAAAGGACATACTATCCACAAATTAACTTTTAACAAAGTACACCTGTTAATTAATATGCATTCCAGGCGACTGACTAAGTAATTTAGTTTGTTTGGACTGTTTTGATCTGATGAATTGGATGCTCTCTCTCTCTCTCTCTCTCTCTCTCTCTCTCTCTCTCTGTCTCTCTCACTCTCTCTCTCTCTGTCTCTCTCACTCTCTCTCTCTCTGTCTCTCTCACTCTCTCTCTCTCTCTCTCTCTCTCTCTCTCTCTCTCTCTCTCTGTCTCTCTCTCTCTCTCTCTCTCTGTCTCTCTCACTCTCTCTCTCTCTGTCTCTCTCACTCTCTCTCTCTCTCTGTCTCTCTCACTCTCTCTCTCTCTCTCTCTCTCTCTGTCTCTCTCACTCTCTCTCTCTCTGTCTCTCTCACTCTCTCTCTCTCTCTCTCTCTCTCTCTCTCTCTCTCTCTCTGTCTCTCTCTCTCTCTCTCTGTCTCTCTCACTCTTTTCTCTCTTTCTCTCTGTCTGCCTGTTTCATCTCTGTATCTGTCTGCCTGTTTCAACTCTGTATCTGTCTGCCTGTTTCATCTCTGTATCTGTCTGCCTGTTTCAACTCTGTATCTGTCTGCCTGTTTCATCTCTGTATCGGTCTACCTGTTTCATCTCTTTCTCTGTATCGGTCAACCTGTTTCATCTCTTTCTCTGTATCGGTCAACCTGTTTCATCTCTTTCTCTGTATCTGTCTACCTGTTTCATCTCTTTCTCTGTATCGGTCAACCTGTTTCATCTCTTTCTCTGTATCGGTCAACCTGTTTCATCTCTTTCTCTGTATCGGTCTACCTGTTTCATCTCTTTCTCTGTATCGGTCCACCTGTTTCATCTCTTTCTCTGTATCGGTCAACCTGTTTCATCTCTTTCTCTGTATCGGTCAACCTGTTTCATCTCTTTCTCTGTATCGGTCAACCTGTTTCATCTCTTTCTCTGTATCGGTCAACCTGTTTCATATCTTTCTCTGTATCGGTCAACCTGTTTCATCTCTTTCTCTGTATCGGTCAACCTGTTTCATCTCTTTCTCTGTATCGGTCAACCTGTTTCATCTCTTTCTCTGTATCGGTCTACCCGTTTCATCTCTTTCTCTGTATCGGTCAACCTGTTTCATCTCTTTCTCTGTATCGGTCAACCCGTTTCATCTCTTTCTCTGTATCGGTCAACCTGTTTCATCTCTTTCTCTGTATCGGTCAACCTGTTTCATCTCTTTCTCTGTATCGGTCAACCCGTTTCATCTCTTTCTCTGTATCGGTCAACCCGTTTCATCTCTTTCTCTGTATCGGTCAACCTGTTTCATCTCTTTCTCTGTATCGGTCTACCCGTTTCATCTCTTTCTCTGTATCGGTCAACCCGTTTCATCTCTTTCTCTGTATCGGTCTACCCGTTTCATCTCTTTCTCTGTATCGGTCAACCTGTTTCATCTCTTTCTCTGTATCGGTCAACCCGTTTCATCTCTTTCTCTGTATCGGTCTACCCGTTTCATCTCTTTCTCTGTATCGGTCAACCTGTTTCATCTCTTTCTCTGTATCGGTCAACCTGTTTCATCTCTTTCTCTGTATCGGTCTACCCGTTTCATCTCTTTCTCTGTATCGGTCAACCTGTTTCATCTCTTTCTCTGTATCGGTCAACCTGTTTCATCTCTTTCTCTGTATCGGTCAACCTGTTTCATCTCTTTCTCTGTATTCTGACAACCTCTCCTTAACGTGCATATTCCCGCTCCTCTCCTTCTCTGACCTCGTCCTCCTCTATTTCTCTTCACCTAGTTCATCAGTCTTTGAAAAACCTCTCTCTCTTTGCTCTCTCTCTTTTTGCTCTCTCTGTCTTTTTGCGCTCTGTCTCGCTCTCTCTCTCTTCGCTCTCTCTCTCTCTCTCTCTCTCTCTCTTCGCTCTCTCTCTTTTTGCTCCCTCTGTCTTTTTGCGCTCTGTCTCGCTCTCTCTCTCTTCGCTCTCTCTCTCTCTCTCTTCGCTCTCTCTCTCTCTTTTTGCTCTCTCTTCGCGCTCTCTCTCTTTCTCTATCTCTCTCTCTCTCTCCTCTCTGACACATACACATATGCACAAACTCAAAATAAATCCTACACATTCATCTCAGAGAACGTTTTGTCTACCGTCCTCAGAAAACACCATTACGGTGCGCTACAATCTAATTCTCCATTTTACCCCTGTGACCACTTTCCTCTTTTCTCTAAGGGGAAAGAGCTCCAAATCACAGCAGTCATATATTATGGTTGATTTACAGAGAATCAGTTGTATTAGGTTATGGAACATTGTGTGTGTGTGTGTGTGTGTGTGTGTGTGTGTGTGTGTGTGTGTGTGTGTGTGTGTGTGTGTGTGTGTGTGTGTGTGTGTGTGTGTGTGTGTGTGTGTGTGTGTGTGTGTGTGTGTGTGTGTGTGTGTGTGTGTTGGGTTATAGAATATCATGTGGGAAGCAGTAGGTGTTTTGTCTTGTTCAGTGAGCTCTGGTAGGTACTCTGGGCATCTCAAATCAAATCAAATCAAATCAAATTTTATTAGTCACATACACATGGTTAGCAGATGTTAATGCGAGTGTAGCGAAATGCTTGTGCTTCTAGTTCCGACAATGCAGTAATAACCAACAGTAATCTAACCTAACAATTCCACACTACTACCTTACACACACACACAAGTGTAAGGGATAAAGAATATGTACATAAAGATATATGGATGAGTGGTGGTACAGAACGGCATGGCAGATGCAGTAGATGGTATAGAGTACGGTATATACATATGAGATGAGTACTGTAGGGTATGTAAACATAAAGTGGCATAGTTTAAAGTGGCTAGTGGTACATGTATTGCATAAAGATGGCAAGATGCAGTAGATGATATAGAGTACAGTATATATACATATGAGATGGGTAATGTAGGGTATGTAAACATTGTATTAAGTGGCATTGCTTAAAGTGGCTAGTGGTACATTTTTACATAATTTCCATCAATTCCCATTTTTAAAGTGGCTGGAGTTGAGTCAGTATGTTGGCAGCGGCCGCTAAATGTTAGTGGTGGCTGTTTAACAGTCTGATGGCCTTGAGATAGAAGCTGTTTTTCAGTCTCTCGGTCCCTGCTTTGATGCACCTGTACTGACCTCGCCTTCTGGATGATAGCGGGGTGAACTGAACGCATCTGATGTGGAGACAGAAAACACATTCTCCACAGTCAGTCAGATGTCTGGATGAACGGAGGGGCCTACAGATCAGATCTTCTGCAGTGATGTAAGTTATAGAGGCTCTTCATGATGCCTCAACTGAACAAATATAAACTATACCATGGTTTACGAGAGGATATGATTTTCATTCTCATCATCATCATCCCCATCATCATCATCACCAGCATTATTATCACCATCATTATCATCCTCGCCATCACCATCATCATCACCATCACCCTCATCAACACCATCCTCATTATCATTATCACCCTCATCATCATCACCGTCACCATCATCATCACCCTCATCAACACCATACTCATTATCATTATCACCCTCATTATCACCATCATCATCATCATCATCATCATCATCATCATCACCTTCATTATCATCATACACATTATCCTTCCTGTTTGGCCCTGTCCGGGGGTATCATCGGATGGGGCCACAGTATCTCCTGACCCCTCCTGTCTCAGCCTCCAGTATTTATGCTGCAGTAGTTTATGTGTCGGGGGGCTAGGGTCAGTTTGTTATATCTGGAGTACTTCTGCTCTCTCTAATTCTCTCTTTCTCTCTTTCTTTCTCTCTCTCGGAGGACCTGAGCCCTAGGACCATGCCTCAGGACTACCTGGCATGATGACTCCTTGCTGTCCCCAGTCCACCTGGCCATGCTGCTTCTCCAGTTTCAACTGTTCTGCCTGCGGCTATGGAACCCTGACCTGTTCACCGGACATGCTACCTGTCCCAGACCTGCTGTTTTCAAATCTCTAGAGACAGCAGGAGCGGTAGAGATACTCTTAATGATCGGCTATGAAAAGCCAACTGACATTTACTCTTGAGGTGCTGACTTGCTGCACCCTCGACAACTACTGTGATTATTATTATTTGACCATGCTGGTCATTTATGAACATTTGAACATCTTGGCCATGTTCTGTTATAATCTCCACCCAGCACAGCCAGAAGAGGACTGGCCACCCCTCGTAGCCTGGTTCCTCTCTAGGTTTCTTCCTAGGTTTTGGCCTTTCTAGTGAGTCTTTCCTAGCCACCGTGCTTCTACACCTGCATTGCTTGCTGTTTGGTGTTTTAGGCTGGATTTCTGTACAGCACTTTGAGAAATCAGCTGATGTAAGAAGGGCTATATAAATACATTTGATTTGATTTGATCATACTCATCACCCTCGTTATCACCATCATCAACACCACCCTCATTATCTACACCCTCATCATCACCCTCAGTATCATCATCGCCCTCATTATCACCCTCATTATTACCATCATCGTAATCACCATCAGCATCATTATCACCATCTTCATTATCATCCTCACCATCGTTATCATCACCCTCATCATCATCACCACCATCACCACCGCAATCATTATCTTCTATCGTGTTGGCCCCGGAGTCACAGACCACGGAACTGAACCCAGCAACACAGTTACCATGGGAACCCAGAGGAGAGGAGATGCCTATCCAAGTCAAGACCCGGGGAAAGGTTGGACTGTATACCAAATGGCACCCTATTCCACGTATATATAGGCCCTATGGGCACTGGTCGAAGGTAGTGCACTACATAGAGAATAGGATAACATTTGGGACGTAACCCTGGTCATATCAACACCCTCTAATCCTAGGAGTGGGAGAGAGAGTGGGAGTAGAAGGGGAGGGAGAGGGAGGAGGGAGATGGAGGAGAGAGAGAGGGGGAGGGAGAGGGAGGAGGGAGATGGAGGAGAGAGAGAGGGGGAGGGATAGGGAGGAGGGAGATGGAGGGGGAGGGAGAGGGAGGAGGGAGATGAGGGAGAGGGAGGAGGGAGATGGAGGAGAGAGAGGGGGATGGAGAGGGAGGAGGGAGATGGAGGAGAGAGAGAGGGGGAGGGATACGGAGGAGGGAGATGGAGGAGGAGGGAGAGGGAGGAGGGAGATGAGGGAGAGGGAGGAGGGAGATGGATGAGAGAGAGAGGGGGAGGGAGAGGGAGGAGGGAGAAAGAGGAGGGATAGGGAGGAGAGAGAGAGGGGGAGTAGAAGGGGAGGGAGAGGGAAGAAGGAGGAGAGAGAGAGTAGAGGTATGAGGGAGATGGAGGAGAGAGCGGGGAGGGATGAGGGAGAGGGAGGAGAAAGAAGGGGAGTAGAATGGGTAGGAGAGAGGGAGGAGAGAGAGGGAGGATAAGGGACAAAGGAGGAAAAGATGGAGAGTGAGGGTAAATAGGAGAGATGAGGCAGAGAGGGAGAGAGGGAGGGAAGGTTATACAAAATATGATGGCACTGGGTAATAGCTTATTTCAGAGTGCATTGACCAACTGCATTAATGTTTCACATTCAGAGAAAACACACAATCCCAATTCTACTCTTGTCGGAAGGACACGCTGAGGACGTTTAAAAGAACTCCAAAACTTTTTAAGAATTTGACGGACTGAATCCGTTACATTTTCTGTCGTTTCTCAACAAAAAAGATTTCCATTGAGTTTATCATAGCTTTATATTTGACTTTCATCAGAGTTTACATTACAAGTAGGGCGGCAGGTAGACTAGTGGTTAGAGAATTGGGACAGTAACTGAAAGGTTGCTGGACTGAATCCCCGAGCTGACAAGGTAAAAGGTAAAAATCTGTCGTTCTGCCCCTGAAAAAGGCAGTTCACCCACAGTTCCCTGGTAGGACGTCAATGTAAGTAAGAATTTCTTCTTAACTGACTTGCCTAGTTAAATAAAGGTCAAAAATTGAGAATTAGACAGAGTGTGGACCTGCTGTTCCCATCCTACAGGGGGCAATGTTGAGCCATGTTAAATTTATATTAATGGGATGTTCTCTGTGTGGCATGGTACCAAATACCCGTTATAGTGCACTACTTTTGATCAGGGCCAATAGGGATTTGTTAACAAAAATAGGGCACTATTTAGGGAATAGGGTGCCATTTGGGACAAACATTTTGTCTGAGGTGGAGGAGGAGGAGGACGTACAGTTCTTCAAAATATTGAACAAAGGCAGAACTCTGCAGGAGCAACTACAAAGTGAATCCTCACAAATCTCTTACAGGCACCCACCCACCCACACACCGATAGAGTTCCAGCCACAGTGTCTCTGTTATAGAGAGAGATTTGCAAGATGTGTCACCTGTTGCCACAAGAACCAGTGATGAACAAACACCCATATACAGTTGAAGTCGGAGGTTTACATATATATCCTTATTATATCATTATATATATATCCTATATATCCTTATATATATATATATATCCTTCTATATATATCCATATACAGTTGAAGTCAGAGGTTTACATATATATCCTTATTATATCATTATATATATATCCTATATATCCTTATATATATATATATATATATATATATATATATATATCCTTCTATATATATCCTTATACAGTTGAAGTCGGAAGTTTACATACACTTAGGTTGGATTAAAACTTGTTTTTCAACCACTCCACAAATGTATTTTTAAAAAACTATAGTTTTTGAAAGTCGGTCAGGACATCTACTTTGTGCATGACAAGTAACTTTTCCAACAATTGTTTACAGACAGATTATTTCACATATAATTCACTGTATCAATATTCCAGTAGGTCAGAAGTTTACATAAATTAAGTTTACTGTGCCTTTAAACAGCTTGGAAAATTCCAGAAAATGTGGTCATGCATTTAGAAGCTTCTGATAGGATAATTGACATCATTTGAGTCAATTGGAGGTGTACCTGTGTATGTATTTCAAGGCCTACCTTCAAACTCAGTGCCTCTTAGCTTGACATCATAGGAAAATCAAAAGAAATTAGGCAAGACCTCTAACCCCCCCAAAAATTGTAGACCTCCCCAAGTCTGGTTCTTCCTTGGGAGCAATTTCCAAATGCCTGAAGGTACCACATTCATCTGTACAAACAATAGTACACAAGTATAAACACCATGGGACCACGCAGCCGTCATACCACTCTGGAAGGAGACGCATTCGGTCTCCTAGAGATGAACGTACTTTGGTGCGAAAAGTGCAAATCAATCCCAGAACAACAGAAAAGGACCTTGTGAAGATGCTGGAGGAAACAGGTACAAAATTATCTATATCCACAGTAAAACAAGTCCTATATCGACATAACCTGAAAGGCCGCTCAGCAAGGAAGATCCCACTGCTCCAAAATCGCCATAAAATAGCCAGACTACGGTTTGCAACTCCACATGGGGACAAAGAATGTACTTTTTGGAGAAATATCCTCTGGTCTGACGAAACAAAAATAGAACTGTTTGGCCATAATGACCATCGTTATGTTTGGAGGAAAATTGGGTAGGCTTGCAAGCCGAAGAACACCATCCCAACCGTGAAGCACGGGGGTGGCAGCATCATGTTGTGGAGGTGCTTTTCTGCAGAAGGGACTGGTGCACTTCACAAAAGAGATGATATCATGAGAAGGGAAAGTATGTGGATGGGTCTTCAAAATGGACAATGACCCCAAGCATACTTCCAAAGTTGTGGCAAAATGGCTTAAGGACAACAAAGTCAAGGTATTGGAGTGGCCATCACAAAGCCCTGACCTCAATCCTATAGACAATTAGTGGGCAGAACTGAAAAAGCGTGTGTGAGCAAGAAGGCCTAGAAACCTGACTCAGTTACACCAGCTCTGTCAGGAGGAATGGGCCAAAATTCACCCAACATATTGAGGGAATGTTACCTGAAACGTTTGACCCAAGTTAAACAATTTAAAGGCAATGCTACCAAATACTAATTGAGTGTATGTAAACTTCTGACCCGCTTGGAATGTGATGAAATAAATAGAAAGCTGAAATAAATAATTCTCTCTACTATTGTTCTGACATTTCACATTCTTACAATAAAGTGGTGATCCTAACTGACCTAAAACAGTGACATTTTACTCGGATTAAATGTCAGTAATTGTGAAAAACTGAGTTTAAATGTATTTGGCTAAGGTGTGTATGTAAACTTCGACTTCAAATGTATTTTTTTTTTCTTAAACTATTTGCACATTGTCACAACAATGTACATAGCCATAATATTACATTTGAAATGTCTTTATGCTTTCAAAAACTTTTGTGAGTAATTTTAACTGTTCAGATAGAGAGAGGGAGCAAGAGTACACTCAGTGTGCATAGCCTTGCTATTGAGAAAGGCCACCGTAGGCAGACCTGGCTCTCAAGAGAAGACAGGCTGTATGCACACTTACCACAAAATGACGTGGAAACTGAGCTGCACTTCCTAACTTCCTGGGAAATGTATGACCATATTAGAGACACATATTTCTCTCAGATTACACAGATCCACAAAGAATTCAAAAACAAACCCACTTTTGATAAACTCCCAAATCTTCTGGTTGAAATAACACAGTGTGCCATCACAGCAGCAGGATTTGTGATCTGTTGCCACAAGAAAAGGGCAACCAGTGAAGAACAAACACCATTGTAAATACAACCCAGATTTATGTAATTTTATTTTCCATTTTGTACTTTAACTATTTGCATATATTACCAAAACTGTATATAGACATAATATGACATTTGAAATGTCTTTATTCTTTTGGAACTTTGGCGAGTGTTAAATGTTATATTGTTTATTTCACTTTTGTTTATTATCTATTTCACTTGCTTTGGCAATGTAAACATATGTTTCCCATGCCAACAATGCCCTTAAATTGAAATGAGAGAGAGGGGGAGAGAAAGAGAGCAAGAAAGAGAGGGAGGGAGAGAGAAGAAGTAGAGAGAGAGAGAAGGGGAGGTGAGACAGAGAGAGAGAGAGAGAGAGAGAGAGGGGGGGAGAAGAGCAGGAGAGGGGGAGAGGGAGAGAGCAAGAGAGAGGGGGAGAGAGAAGGGAGGGGACAGAGAGAGGCAGAGAGAGAAAGGGGAGTTAGTAGGCTGAGTGGGCGGGGAGTTAGTAGACTGAGTGGGAGGGGAGTTAGTAGACTGAGTGGGCAGGGAGTTAGTAGACTGAGTGGGCAGGGAGTTAGTAGACTGAGTGGGCGGGGAGTTAGTAGACTGAGTGGGGGGGGGAGTTAGTAGACTGAGTGGGCGGGGAGTTAGTAGACTGAGTGGGGGGGGGAGTTAGTAGACTGAGTGGGCGGGGAGTTGGTAGACTGAGTGGACGGGGAGTTAGTAGGCTGAGTGGACGGGGAGTTAGTAGACTGAGTGGGAGGGGAGTTAGTAGACTGAGTGGGAGGGGAGTTAGTAGACTGAGTGGACGGGGAGTTAGTAGGCTGAGTGGACGGGGAGTTAGTAGACTGAGTGGGAGGGGAGTTAGTAGACTGAGTGGGAGGGGAGTTAGTAGACTGAGTGGGCGGGGAGTTAGTAGACTGAGTGGGCAGGGAGTTAGTAGACTGAGTGGGCAGGGAGTTAGTAGACTGAGTGGGCAGGGAGTTAGTAGACTGAGTGGGGGGGGAGTTAGTAGGCTGAGTGGGCGGGGAGTTAGTAGACTGAGTGGGAGGGGAGTTAGTAGACTGAGTGGGAGGGGAGTTAGTAGACTGAGTGGGCAGGGAGTTAGTAGACTGAGTGGGCAGGGAGTTAGTAGACTGAGTGGGGGGGGGAGTTAGTAGGCTGAGTGGGCGGGGAGTTAGTAGACTGAGTGGGGGGGGGAGTTAGTAGGCTGAGTGGGGGGGGAGTTAGTAGACTGAGTGGGAGGGGAGTTAGTAGACTGAGTGGGCAGGGAGTTAGTAGACTGAGTGGGCAGGGAGTTAGTAGACTGAGTGGGGGGGGGAGTTAGTAGACTGAGTGGGCAGGGAGTTAGTAGACTGAGTGGGCAGGGAGTTAGTAGACTGAGTGGGCAGGGAGTTAGTAGACTGAGGGGGCAGGGAGTTAGTAGACTGAGTGGGCAGGGAGTTAGTAGACTGAGTGGGGGGGGGAGTTAGTAGGCTGAGTGGGCGGGGAGTTAGTAGACTGAGTGGGAGGGGAGTTAGTAGACTGAGTGGGAGGGGAGTTAATAGACTGAGTGGGCAGGGAGTTAGTAGACTGAGTGGGCAGGGAGTTAGTAGACTGAGTGGGGGGGGGAGTTAGTAGGCTGAGTGGGCGGGGAGTTAGTAGACTGAGTGGGAGGGGAGTTAGTAGACTGAGTGGGAGGGGAGTTAGTAGACTGAGTGGGCAGGGAGTTAGTAGACTGAGTGGGCAGGGAGTTAGTAGACTGAGTGGGGGGGGGAGTTAGTAGGCTGAGTGGGCGGGGAGTTAGTAGACTGAGTGGGAGGGGAGTTAGTAGACTGAGTGGGAGGGGAGTTAGTAGACTGAGTGGGAGGGGAGTTAGTAGACTGAGTGGGGGGGGGGAGTAAGTAGGCTGAGTGGGCGGGGAGTTAGTAGACTGAGTGGGAGGGGAGTTAGTAGACTGAGTGGGCAGGGAGTTAGTAGACTGAGTGGGGGGGGGAGTAAGTAGGCTGAGTGGGCGGGGAGTTAGTAGGCTGAGTGGGAGGGGAGTTAGTAGACTGAGTGGGCAGGGAGTTAGTAGACTGAGTGGGGGGGGGAGTAAGTAGGCTGAGTGGGCGGGGGAGTAAGTAGGCTGAGTGGGCGGGGAGTTAGTAGGCTGAGTGGGCGGGGAGTTAGTAGACTGAGTGGGAGGGGAGTTAGTAGACTGAGTGGGTGGGGAGTTAGTAGACTGAGTGGGAGGGGGAGTTAGTTGGCTGAGTGGACGGGGAGTTGGTAGACTGAGTGGACGGGGAGTTAGTAGACTGAGTGGGCGGGGAGTTAGTAGACTGAGTGGGAGGGGAGTTAGTAGACTGAGTGGGGGGGGAGTTGGTATGCTGAGTGGACGGGGAGTTAGTAGACTGAGTGGGCAGGGAGTTAGTAGACTGAGTGGGGGGGGGAGTTAGTAGGCTGAGTGGGCGGGGAGTTAGTAGACTGAGTGGGAGGGGAGTTAGTAGACTGAGTGGGAGGGGAGTTAGTAGACTGAGTGGGCAGGGAGTTAGTAGACTGAGTGGGCAGGGAGTTAGTAGACTGAGTGGGGGGGGGAGTTAGTAGGCTGAGTGGGCGGGGAGTTAGTAGACTGAGTGGGGGGGGGAGTTAGTAGGCTGAGTGGGGGGGGAGTTAGTAGACTGAGTGGGAGGGGAGTTAGTAGACTGAGTGGGCAGGGAGTTAGTAGACTGAGTGGGGGGGGGAGTTAGTAGACTGAGTGGGCAGGGAGTTAGTAGACTGAGTGGGCAGGGAGTTAGTAGACTGAGTGGGCAGGGAGTTAGTAGACTGAGGGGGCAGGGAGTTAGTAGACTGAGTGGGCAGGGAGTTAGTAGACTGAGTGGGGGGGGGAGTTAGTAGGCTGAGTGGGCGGGGAGTTAGTAGACTGAGTGGGAGGGGAGTTAGTAGACTGAGTGGGAGGGGAGTTAATAGACTGAGTGGGCAGGGAGTTAGTAGACTGAGTGGGCAGGGAGTTAGTAGACTGAGTGGGGGGGGGAGTTAGTAGGCTGAGTGGGCGGGGAGTTAGTAGACTGAGTGGGAGGGGAGTTAGTAGACTGAGTGGGAGGGGAGTTAGTAGACTGAGTGGGCAGGGAGTTAGTAGACTGAGTGGGCAGGGAGTTAGTAGACTGAGTGGGGGGGGGAGTTAGTAGGCTGAGTGGGCGGGGAGTTAGTAGACTGAGTGGGAGGGGAGTTAGTAGACTGAGTGGGAGGGGAGTTAGTAGACTGAGTGGGAGGGGAGTTAGTAGACTGAGTGGGGGGGGGAGTAAGTAGGCTGAGTGGGCGGGGAGTTAGTAGACTGAGTGGGAGGGGAGTTAGTAGACTGAGTGGGCAGGGAGTTAGTAGACTGAGTGGGGGGGGGAGTAAGTAGGCTGAGTGGGCGGGGAGTTAGTAGGCTGAGTGGGAGGGGAGTTAGTAGACTGAGTGGGCAGGGAGTTAGTAGACTGAGTGGGGGGGGGAGTAAGTAGGCTGAGTGGGCGGGGGAGTAAGTAGGCTGAGTGGGCGGGGAGTTAGTAGGCTGAGTGGGCGGGGAGTTAGTAGACTGAGTGGGAGGGGAGTTAGTAGACTGAGTGGGTGGGGAGTTAGTAGACTGAGTGGGCGGGGAGTTAGTTGGCTGAGTGGACGGGGAGTTGGTAGACTGAGTGGACGGGGAGTTAGTAGGCTGAGTGGGCGGGGAGTTAGTAGACTGAGTGGGCGGGGAGTTAGTTGGCTGAGTGGACGGGGAGTTGGTAGACTGAGTGGACGGGGAGTTAGTAGACTGAGTGGGCGGGGAGTTAGTAGACTGAGTGGGAGGGGAGTTAGTAGACTGAGTGGGGGGGGAGTTGGTAGGCTGAGTGGGCGGGGAGTTAGTAGGCTGAGTGGGCGGGGAGTTAGTAGACTGAGTGGGAGGGGAGTTAGTAGACTGAGAGGGTGGGGAGTTAGTAGACTGAGTGGGCGGGGAGTTAGTTGGCTGAGTGGACGGGGAGTTGGTAGACTGAGTGGACGGGGAGTTAGTAGACTGAGTGGGCGGGGAGTTAGTAGACTGAGTGGGAGGGGAGTTAGTAGACTGAGTGGGGGGGGAGTTGGTATGCTGAGTGGACGGGGAGTTAGTAGACTGAGTGGGCGGGGAGTTAGTAGACTGAGTGGGCGGGGAGTTAGTAGACTGAGTGGGAGGGGAGTTGGTAGACTGAGTGGGGGGGGAGTTAGTAGGCTGAGTGGACGGGGAGTTAGTAGGCTGAGTGGGCGGGGAGTTAGTAGACTGAGTGGGAGGGGAGTTAGTAGAGTGAGTGGGCGGGAAGTAAGTAGGCTGAGTGGGAGGGGAGTTGGTATGCTGAGTGGAGGGGAGTTAGTAGACTGAGTGGGCGGGGAGTTAGTAGACTGAGTGGGCGGGAAGTAAGTAGGCTGAGTGGGAGGGGAGTTGGTATGCTGAGTGGGAGGGGAGTTAGTAGACTGAGTGGGAGGGGAGTTAGTAGACTGAGTGGGCGGGAAGTAAGTAGGCTGAGTGGGAGGGGAGTTGGTATGCTGAGTGGGAGGGGAGTTAGTAGACTGAGTGGGCGGGAAGTAAGTAGGCTGAGTGGGAGGGGAGTTGGTATGCTGAGTGGGCGGGAAGTAAGTAGGCTGAGTGGGAGGGGAGTTGGTATGCTGAGTGGGCGGGGAGTTAGTAGGCTGAGTGGGCGGGGAGCTAGTAGGCTGAGTGGACGGGGAGTTAGTAGGCTGAGTGGGAGGGGAGTTGGTAGACTGAGTGGGAGGGGAGTTAGTAGACTGAGTGGGCAGGGAGTTAGTAGACTGAGTGGGCAGGGAGTTAGTAGACTGAGTGGGCAGGGAGTTAGTAGACTGAGTGGGGGGGGGAGTTAGTAGGCTGAGTGGGCGGGGAGTTAGTAGACTGAGTGGGAGGGGAGTTAGTAGACTGAGTGGGAGGGGAGTTAGTAGACTGAGTGGGAGGGGAGTTAGTAGACTGAGTGGGGGGGGGAGTAAGTAGGCTGAGTGGGCGGGGAGTTAGTAGACTGAGTGGGAGGGGAGTTAGTAGACTGAGTGGGCAGGGAGTTAGTAGACTGAGTGGGGGGGGGAGTAAGTAGGCTGAGTGGGCGGGGAGTTAGTAGGCTGAGTGGGAGGGGAGTTAGTAGACTGAGTGGGCAGGGAGTTAGTAGACTGAGTGGGGGGGGGAGTAAGTAGGCTGAGTGGGCGGGGGAGTAAGTAGGCTGAGTGGGCGGGGAGTTAGTAGGCTGAGTGGGCGGGGAGTTAGTAGACTGAGTGGGAGGGGAGTTAGTAGACTGAGTGGGCAGGGAGTTAGTAGACTGAGTGGGTGGGGAGTTAGTAGACTGAGTGGGCGGGGAGTTAGTTGGCTGAGTGGGCGGGGAGTTAGTAGACTGAGTGGGAGGGGAGTTGGTAGACTGAGTGGGGGGGGAGTTAGTAGACTGAGTGGGCGGGGAGTTAGTAGACTGAGTGGGCGGGGAGTTAGTAGACTGAGTGGGCGGGGAGTTAGTAAACTGAGTGGGAGGGGAGTTGGTAGACTGAGTGGGGGGGGAGTTAGTAGGCTGAGTGGACGGGGAGTTAGTAGACTGAGTGGGAGGGGAGTTAGTAGACTGAGTGGGCGGGGAGTTAGTAGACTGAGTGGGCGGGGAGTTAGTAGACTGAGTGGGAGGGGAGTTAGTAGACTGAGTGGGCGGGGAGTTAGTAGACTGAGTGGGAGGGGAGTTAGTAGACTGAGTGGGCGGGGAGTTAGTAGGCTGAGTGGATGGGGAGTTAGTAGACTGAGTGGGAGGGGAGTTAGTAGACTGAGTGGGAGGGGAGTTGGTAGACTGAGTGGGAGGGGAGTTAGTAGACTGAGTGGGAGGGGAGTTAGTAGACTGAGTGGGAGGGGAGTTGGTAGACTGAGTGGGGGGGGAGTTAGTAGACTGAGTGGGAGGGGAGTTGGTAGACTGAGTGGGGGGGGAGTTGGTAGACTGAGTGGGCGGGAAGTAAGTAGGCTGAGTGGGAGGGGAGTTGGTATGCTGAGTGGGCGGGAAGTAAGTAGGCTGAGTGGGAGGGGAGTTGGTATGCTGAGTGGGCGGGAAGTAAGTAGGCTGAGTGGGAGGGGAGTTGGTAGACTGAGTGGGGGGGGGGAGTTGGTAGACTGAGTGGGGGGGGAGTTAGTAGACTGAGTGGGAGGGGAGTTGGTAGACTGAGTGGGGGGGGAGTTAGTAGACTGAGTGGGCGGGGAGTTAGTAGACTGAGTGGGGGGGGGAGTTGGTAGACTGAGTGGGGGGGGAGTTAGTAGACTGAGTGGGAGGGGAGTTGGTAGACTGAGTGGGGGGGGAGTTAGTAGACTGAGTGGGCGGGGAGTTAGTAGACTGAGTGGGAGGGGAGTTAGTAGACTGAGTGGGAGGGGAGTTGGTAGACTGAGTGGGGGGGGAGTTAGTAGACTGAGTGGGCGGGGAGTTAGTAGACTGAGTGGGAGGGGAGTTAGTAGACTGAGTGGGAGGGGAGTTAGTAGACTGAGTGGGAGGGGAGTTGGTAGACTGAGTGGGAGGGGAGTTGGTAGACTGAGTGGGGGGGGAGTTAGTAGGCTGAGTGGGAGGGGAGTTAGTAGACTGAGTGGGAGGGGAGTTGGTAGACTGAGTGGGAGGGGAGTTAGTAGACTGAGTGGGCGGGGAGTTAGTAGACTGAGTGGGAGGGGAGTTAGTAGACTGAGTGGGCGGGGAGTTAGTAGACTGAGTGGGAGGGGAGTTAGTAGACTGAGTGGGAGGGGAGTTGGTAGACTGAGTGGGGGGGGAGTTAGTAGACTGAGTGGGAGGGGAGTTAGTAGACTGAGTGGGAGGGGAGTTGGTAGACTGAGTGGGGGGGGAGTTAGTAGACTGAGTGGGCGGGGAGTTAGTAGACTGAGTGGGAGGGGAGTTAGTAGACTGAGTGGGCGGGGAGTTAGTAGACTGAGTGGGCGGGGAGTTAGTAGACTGAGTGGGAGGGGAGTTGGTAGACTGAGTGGGCGGGAAGTAAGTAGGCTGAGTGGGAGGGGAGTTGGTATGCTGAGTGGGCGGGAAGTAAGTAGGCTGAGTGGGAGGGGAGTTGGTATGCTGAGTGGGCGGGGAGTTAGTAGGCTGAGTGGGCGGGGAGCTAGTAGGCTGAGTGGGAGGGGAGCTAGTAGGCTGAGTGGGAGGGGAGCTAGTAGGCTGAGTGGGAGGGGAGTTGGTATGCTGAGTGGGCGGGGAGTTAGTAGACTGAGTGGGCGGGGAGTTAGTAGACTGAGTGGGAGGGGAGTTAGTAGACTGAGTGGGGGGGGAGTAAGTAGGCTGAGTGGGCGGGGAGTTGGTATGCTGAGTGGGCGGGGAGTTAGTAGACTGAGTGGGCGGGGAGTTAGTAGACTGAGTGGGAGGGGAGTTGGTAGACTGAGTGGGGGGGGAGTTAGTAGGCTGAGTGGACGGGGAGTTAGTAGGCTGAGTGGGCGGGGAGTTAGTAGACTGAGTGGGAGGGGAGTTAGTAGACTGAGTGGGCGGGAAGTAAGTAGGCTGAGTGGGAGGGGAGTTGGTATGCTGAGTGGAGGGGAGTTAGTAGACTGAGTGGGCGGGGAGTTAGTAGACTGAGTGGGCGGGAAGTAAGTAGGCTGAGTGGGAGGGGAGTTGGTATGCTGAGTGGGAGGGGAGTTAGTAGACTGAGTGGGAGGGGAGTTAGTAGACTGAGTGGGCGGGAAGTGAGTAGGCTGAGTGGGAGGGGAGTTGGTATGCTGAGTGGGAGGGGAGTTAGTAGACTGAGTGGGCGGGAAGTAAGTAGGCTGAGTGGGAGGGGAGTTGGTATGCTGAGTGGGCGGGAAGTAAGTAGGCTGAGTGGGAGGGGAGTTGGTATGCTGAGTGGGCGGGGAGTTAGTAGGCTGAGTGGGCGGGGAGCTAGTAGGCTGAGTGGACGGGGAGTTAGTAGGCTGAGTGGGAGGGGAGTTGGTAGACTGAGTGGGAGGGGAGTTAGTAGACTGAGTGGGCAGGGAGTTAGTAGACTGAGTGGGCAGGGAGTTAGTAGACTGAGTGGGCAGGGAGTTAGTAGACTGAGTGGGGGGGGGAGTTAGTAGGCTGAGTGGGCGGGGAGTTAGTAGACTGAGTGGGAGGGGAGTTAGTAGACTGAGTGGGAGGGGAGTTAGTAGACTGAGTGGGAGGGGAGTTAGTAGACTGAGTGGGGGGGGGAGTAAGTAGGCTGAGTGGGCGGGGAGTTAGTAGACTGAGTGGGAGGGGAGTTAGTAGACTGAGTGGGCAGGGAGTTAGTAGACTGAGTGGGGGGGGGAGTAAGTAGGCTGAGTGGGCGGGGAGTTAGTAGGCTGAGTGGGAGGGGAGTTAGTAGACTGAGTGGGCAGGGAGTTAGTAGACTGAGTGGGGGGGGGAGTAAGTAGGCTGAGTGGGCGGGGGAGTAAGTAGGCTGAGTGGGCGGGGAGTTAGTAGGCTGAGTGGGCGGGGAGTTAGTAGACTGAGTGGGAGGGGAGTTAGTAGACTGAGTGGGCAGGGAGTTAGTAGACTGAGTGGGTGGGGAGTTAGTAGACTGAGTGGGCGGGGAGTTAGTTGGCTGAGTGGGCGGGGAGTTAGTAGACTGAGTGGGAGGGGAGTTGGTAGACTGAGTGGGGGGGGAGTTAGTAGACTGAGTGGGCGGGGAGTTAGTAGACTGAGTGGGCGGGGAGTTAGTAGACTGAGTGGGCGGGGAGTTAGTAGACTGAGTGGGAGGGGAGTTGGTAGACTGAGTGGGGGGGGAGTTAGTAGGCTGAGTGGACGGGGAGTTAGTAGACTGAGTGGGAGGGGAGTTAGTAGACTGAGTGGGCGGGGAGTTAGTAGACTGAGTGGGCGGGGAGTTAGTAGACTGAGTGGGGGGGGAGGTAGTAGACTGATCGGGCGGGGAGTTAGTAGACTGAGTGGGAGGGGAGTTAGTAGACTGAGTGGGCGGGGAGTTAGTAGGCTGAGTGGATGGGGAGTTAGTAGACTGAGTGGGAGGGGAGTTAGTAGACTGAGTGGGAGGGGAGTTGGTAGACTGAGTGGGAGGGGAGTTAGTAGACTGAGTGGGAGGGGAGTTAGTAGACTGAGTGGGAGGGGAGTTGGTAGACTGAGTGGGGGGGGAGTTAGTAGACTGAGTGGGAGGGGAGTTGGTAGACTGAGTGGGGGGGGAGTTGGTAGACTGAGTGGGCGGGAAGTAAGTAGGCTGAGTGGGAGGGGAGTTGGTATGCTGAGTGGGCGGGAAGTAAGTAGGCTGAGTGGGAGGGGAGTTGGTATGCTGAGTGGGCGGGAAGTAAGTAGGCTGAGTGGGAGGGGAGTTGGTAGACTGAGTGGGGGGGGGAGTTGGTAGACTGAGTGGGGGGGAGTTAGTAGACTGAGTGGGAGGGGAGTTGGTAGACTGAGTGGGGGGGGAGTTAGTAGACTGAGTGGGCGGGGAGTTAGTAGACTGAGTGGGGGGGGGGAGTTGGTAGACTGAGTGGGGGGGGAGTTAGTAGACTGAGTGGGAGGGGAGTTGGTAGACTGAGTGGGGGGGGAGTTAGTAGACTGAGTGGGCGGGGAGTTAGTAGACTGAGTGGGAGGGGAGTTAGTAGACTGAGTGGGAGGGGAGTTGGTAGACTGAGTGGGGGGGGAGTTAGTAGACTGAGTGGGCGGGGAGTTAGTAGACTGAGTGGGAGGGGAGTTAGTAGACTGAGTGGGAGGGGAGTTAGTAGACTGAGTGGGAGGGGAGTTGGTAGACTGAGTGGGAGGGGAGTTGGTAGACTGAGTGGGGGGGGAGTTAGTAGGCTGAGTGGGAGGGGAGTTAGTAGACTGAGTGGGAGGGGAGTTGGTAGACTGAGTGGGGGGGGAGTTAGTAGACTGAGTGGGCGGGGAGTTAGTAGACTGAGTGGGAGGGGAGTTAGTAGACTGAGTGGGCGGGGAGTTAGTAGACTGAGTGGGAGGGGAGTTAGTAGACTGAGTGGGAGGGGAGTTGGTAGACTGAGTGGGGGGGGAGTTAGTAGACTGAGTGGGAGGGGAGTTAGTAGACTGAGTGGGAGGGGAGTTGGTAGACTGAGTGGGGGGGGAGTTAGTAGACTGAGTGGGCGGGGAGTTAGTAGACTGAGTGGGAGGGGAGTTAGTAGACTGAGTGGGCGGGGAGTTAGTAGACTGAGTGGGCGGGGAGTTAGTAGACTGAGTGGGAGGGGAGTTGGTATGCTGAGTGGGCGGGAAGTAAGTAGGCTGAGTGGGAGGGGAGTTGGTATGCTGAGTGGGCGGGGAGTTAGTAGGCTGAGTGGGCGGGGAGCTAGTAGGCTGAGTGGGCAGGGAGTTAGTAGACTGAGTGGGCAGGGAGTTAGTAGACTGAGTGGGCAGGGAGTTAGTAGACTGAGTGGGGGGGGAGTTAGTAGGCTGAGTGGGCGGGGAGTTAGTAGACTGAGTGGGAGGGGAGTTAGTAGACTGAGTGGGAGGGGAGTTAGTAGACTGAGTGGGCAGGGAGTTGGTATGCTGAGTGGGCGGGGAGTTAGTAGACTGAGTGGGCGGGGAGTTAGTAGACTGAGTGGGGGGGGAGTTAGTAGACTGAGTGGGCGGGGAGTTGGTATGCTGAGTGGGGGGGGAGTTAGTAGACTGAGTGGGGGGGGAGTAAGTAGGCTGAGTGGGCGGGGAGCTTACCTTGACTGGCAGCAGAGTATGTGATCGGAGTGGAGAGTGCCCAATTCTCCACTGCTGGTCTGCTCTCCAGACACCATCACATGAGCCTGAAGCCACAGAACGTCCAATCTCATGTTTCTAAAAATCAAAAGCTGTCATCAAGGCAAAGGGTGGCTACTTTGAAGAATCTCAAATATAAAATCTATTTTGATTTGTTTAACACTTTATTGGTTACTACATGATTCCATATGTGTTATTTCATAGTTTTGATGTCTTCACTACTATTCTACATTGTAGAAAATAGTAAAGAAATTAAATAAAAGCCCTTGAATGAGTAGGTGTTCTAAAACTTTTGACCGTTAGTGTAAGTCACATTCCGCATTCACAATTTATAGACTTTAATGACTTAATACAAGAACATGTTGTTTAAATGTTGAGCGCTTAAATGTCCCTAACTCCCTATCAACCTAGTGTGTCGCAATATATTAATTTCTTCGTAGACTATAGCTGAAATGGCGTGGCGTCTGATGGTATTCCAGGGCGTGGTCTCAGAGCAGAAAAGCAGAAAAACCGGCAGGTATATTCAAAGTCATTTTCAACCTCTACTTGTCCCATTCTGTAATCCCCCACGTTTTAAGATGAACACCATTCCATCATTCCTGTTCCTAAGAACTTTAAGGCTTCATGCCACAATGACTACCACCCTGTAGAACTCACTTCTGTAATCATGAAGTGCTTTGATAGGCTGGTTATGTCACAATGACTACCACCCTGTAGAACTCACTTCTGTATTTATGAAGTGTTTTGATAGGCTGGTTATGTCACAATGACTACCACCCTGTAGAACTCACTTCTGTAATCATGAAGTGCTTTGATAGGCTGGTTATGTCACAATGACTACCACCCTGTAGAACTCACTTCTGTAATCATGAAGTGCTTTGATAGGCTGGTTATGTCACAATGACTACCACCCTGTAGAACTCACTTCTGTAATCATGAAGTGCTTTGATAGGCTGGTTATGTCACAATGACTACCACCCTGTAGAACTCACTTCTGTATTTATGAAGTGTTTTGATAGGCTGGTTATGTCACAATGACTACCACCCTGTAGAACTCACTTCTGTAATCATGAAGTGCTTTGATAGGCTGGTTATGTCACAATGACTACCACCATGTAGAACTCACTTCTGTATTTATGAAGTGTTTTGATAGGCTGGTTATGTCACAATGACTACCACCCTGTAGAACTCACTTCTGTAATCATGAAGTGCTTTGATAGGCTGGTTATGTCACAATGACTACCACCCTGTAGAACTCACTTCGGTAATCAAGAAGTGCTTTGATAGGCTGGTTATGTCACAATGACTACCACCCTGTAGAACTCACTTCTGTATTTATGAAGTGTTTTGATAGGCTGGTTATGGCACACATTAACTCCACCGTCAGACACTCTAGACCCACTTTAATTTGCATACCGCCCCAACAGATCCATAGATGGCGCAATCTCAATTGCTCTTCACACTGCACTCACCCACCTAGATAAGAGGAATACCAGTGTGAGAGTGATGTTCATTGACTACAGCTCAGCGTTCCAACACCATTGTCCCCTCCAAGCTCATCACTAAGATTAGGACTCTGGGACTGAACACCTCCCCCTGCAGCTGGATCTTGGACTTCCTGACGGGCCGACCCCAGGTGGTAAGGGTAGACAACATCACCTCCGCTACGCTGACCCTCAACAAAGGGGCCCCACAGGGGTGTGTGCTTAGTTCCCTCCTGTATTCTTTGTTCACCCAAGACGGTGTGGCCGTGCACGACTCCAACACCATCATCATGACGGTGGTAGGCCTGATCACTGGTGACGATGAGTCAGCCTACAAGGAGGAGGTCAGTGTTCTGGCAGAGTGGTGCCAGAACAACCTCTTCCTCAACGTCAGTAAGGTGAAAGACCTGACCGTGGACTGCAGAACAACCTCTCCCTCAACGTCAGTAAGATGAAAGACCTGACCGTGGACTGCAGGAAATGGGGGGGGGGGGGGGGGGGGAGGACTCCCCCATCCACATCGACGGGGCTGCAGTGGACAAGGTCGAGAGCTTCAAGTTCTTCGGGATCCAAATCACTAAAGACTCAAAATGGTCCAAACACACACACACACAATCGTGAAGAAGGCGCAACAGCACCTCTTCCCCCTCAGGAGGTTGAAACAGTTTGTCATGGGCCCTCAAATAGTTATACAGCTGTACCATTGAGAGCATCTTGACTGGCTGCATCACCGCCTGGTATGGCAATAGCACCGCCCTTGATCGCATGGCGCTACAGAGTGTGGTAAATACAGCCCAGTACACCACTGGGGCCGAGCTCCCTGCCATCCAGACATTTATATCAGAGGGTGGTGAGGACAGCCCAGTACATCACTGGGGCCGAGCTCCCTGCCATCCAGGACATCTATATCAGAGGGTGTTGTAGGAAGACCCAGAAAATAATTTAAGACTCCAACTCTGCTTCCGCACAACAACCGGTACCGGTGCGTCACGTATGACACCAATAGGCTCTTGAGTAGCTTCTATCCCCAAACCATCAGACTGATAAACAGCTTCTATCCCCAAACCATCAGACTGATAAACAGCTTCTATCCCCAACCATCAGACTGATAAACAGCTTCTATCGCCAAACCATCATTTACATTTAACATTTACATTTAAGTCATTTAGCAGACGCTCTTATCCAGAGCTACTTACAAATTGGAAAGTTCATACATATTCATCCTGGTCCCCCCGTGGGGAATGAACCCACAACCCTGGCGTTGCAAGCGCCATGCTCTACCAACTGAGCCACACGGGACTGAGCCACACGGGACCAGACTGATAAACAGCTTCTATCCCCAAACCATCAGACTGATAAACAGCTTCTATCCCCAAACCATCAGACTGATAAACAGCTTCTATCCCCAAACCATCAGACTGATAAACAGCTTCTATCCCCAAACCATCAGACTGATAAACAGCTTCTATCCCCAAACCATCAGACTGATAAATAGATGGCTATATGGACTATCTGAGTTGACCTTGTATCATTATTGACCTTTTATTTTTGTATTGTCTCTATTGTCACTCACAGGGCCCTATACACTGACAGACTGACAGGGCTGTACACACTGACAGGGCTGTACACACTGACAAGGCTGACAGGGCTGTACACACTGACAGACTGACAGGGCTGTACACACTGACAGGGCTGTACACACTGACAGACTGACAGGGCTGTACACACTGACAGGGCTGTACACACTGACAGGGCTGTACACACTGACAGACTGACAGGGCTGTACACACTGACAGGGCTGTACACACTGACAGACTCACAGGGCTCTACACACACACAACCTCAAAGACAAACACACTCACTCCATCTCACACATAATATACAGACTCTACTGTACACACACACCAACTCACATACGAGCTGCTGACCCTGTATATAACTGCTGCTACTCTGTTTATCTTATATCCTGTTGCCTAGTCACCTTCCCCCTATACATATATCTACCTCCATCACTCCAGTATCTCAGTCACCTTACCCCTATAACATACAGTGGCAAGAAAAAGTATGTGAACCCTTTGGAATTACCTGGGTTTCTGCATAAATTGGTCACCAAATTTGATCTGATCTTCATCTGAGTCACAACAACAGACAAACATAGTGTGCTTAAACTAATAACACACAAATTATTTAATTTTTATTGTCTATATTGAATGCATCATTTAAACATTCACAGTGTAGGTTGGGAAAAGTATGTGAACCCCTAGGCTAATGACTTCTCCAAAAGCTAATTGGAGTCAGGAGAGCTAACCTGGAGTCCAATCAATGACACGAGATTGGAGATGTTGGTTAGTGCTGCCTTGCCCTATAAAAAACACTCACAAAATTTGAGTTTGCATCTCACAAGAAGCATTGCCTGATGTGAACCATGCCTCGAACAAAATAGATCTCAGAAGATTAAGAATTGTTGACTTGCATAAAGCTGGAAAGAGTTACAAAAGTATCTCTAAAAGCCTTGTCAGTCCACGGTCAAATTGAAGTCCAAGACAAATTGTCAATTAATGGAGAAAGTTCAGCATTGTTGCTACTCTCCCTAGGAGTGGCCATCCTGCAAAGATGACTGCAAGAGCACAGCGCAGATTGCTCAGTGAGGTTAAGAAGAATCATAGTGTCAGCTAAAGACTTACAGAAATCTCTGGAACATGCTAACATCTCTGTTGACAAGTCTACGATACGTAAAACACTAAACAAGAATGGTGTTCATGGGAGGACACCATGGAAGAAGCCACTGCTGTTAAAAAAAAACATTGCTGCACATCTGACATTTGCAAAAGTGCACCTTGATGTTCCACAGCGCTACTGGCAAAATATTCTGTGGACAGATGAAACTACAGTTGTTTGGAAGGAGCACACAACACTATGTGTGGAGAAAAAAAGGTACACCACACCAACATTAAAACCTCAACCCAACGGTAAAGTATGGTGGAGGGAGCATCATGGTTTGGGGCTGCTTTGCTGCCTCAGGGCCTGGACAGCTTGCTATCATATATGTAAAAATGAATTCCAAAGTTTATCAAGACATTTTGCAGGAGAATGTTAGGCTATCTGTCCGCCAATTGAAGCTTAACAGAAGTTGGTTGATGCAACAGGACAACGACCCAAAACAGAGAAGTAAATCAACACAGAATGGTTTCAACAGAAGAAAATACGCCTTCTGGAGTGTCCCAGTCAGAGTGCTGACCTCAACCCGTTTGAGATGCTGTGTGTCATGACCTCAAGAGAGCAGTTCACACCAGACATCCCAAGAATATTGCTGAACTGGGGCGGCAGGTAGCCTAGTGGTTAGAGCATTGGACTAGTAACCGAAAGATCGAATCCCCCGAGCTGACAAGGTAAATATCTGTAGCGCTGCCCCTGAACAAGGAATTTAACCCGCTGTCCCTAGGCCGTCATTGAAAATAAGAATTTGTTCTTATCTTCTCTGGGATATGTGGGACGCTAATGCCCCACTTGGCCAAAAGCCAGTAAAAATGCAGTGTGCCAAATTCAAATAAATTACTATAAAAATCAAACTTTCATGAAATCACACATGAAAGACATCAAATTAAAGCTACACATGTTGTGAATCCAGCCAACATGTCTGATTTCAAAAAGGATTTACAGCGAAAGCACACCAAATGATTATGTTAGGTCAGTACATAGCCACAGAAAAACACAGCCATTTACCCAGCCAAAGATAGGAGTCACAAAAAGCAGAAATAGAGATAAAATTAATCACTAACCTTTGATGATCTTCATCAGATGACACTCATAGGACATCATGTTACACAATACATGTATGTTTTGTTCGGTAACATGCATATTTATATCCAAAAATCTCAGTTTACATTGGCGCCATGTTCAGAAATGCCTCCAAAATATCCAGAGAAATTGCAGAAAGCCACATCAAATAACAGAAATACTCATCATAAACTTTGATGAAAGATACATGTTTTACATAGAATTAAAGATACACTTGTTCTTAATGCATCCGCTGTGTCAGATTTCAAAAAAACTTTACGGAAAAAGCAAACCATGCAATAATCTGAGACGGCGCTCAGATATAAACAACATTTCTCCGCCATGTTGGAGTCAACAGAAATAGGAAATTACATCATAAATATTCCCTTACCTTTGATGATCTTCATCAGAATGCACTACCAGGAATCCTAGTTCCACAATAAATCGTTGTTTTGTTCGATAATGTCCATTAATTATGTCCAAGTAGCTACTTTTACTAGCACATTTAGTACACATGTCCAAACGCTCGCGCAGGTCCGCGAACGTCGGACAAAAACTTCAAAAAGTTATATTACAGGACGAATAAACTTGTCAAACTAAGTAGAGAATCAATCTTCAGGATGTTGTTATCATAAATATTCAATAACGTTCCAACCGGAGAATTCCTTTGTGTCTACAGAAGTAATGGAACGCAAGACGATATCATGTGGAATGCGCGTAACCAGGAACTGGCACTCTGCCAGACCACTGACTCAAACACCTCCCATCCGGCCCCACATCACAGTAAAGGCTTCATTCAACGTTCTACAGACTGTTGACATCTAGTGGAAGTCGTAGGAAGTGCAAACATATCCATATCTTACTGGGATTTGAATAGGCGATGAGTTGAAAATCGACCAGCCTCAGAATTCTCACTTCCTGTTTGGATTCTTTCTCAGGTTTTTGCCTGCCATATGAGTTCTGTTATACTCACAGACATCATTCAAACAGTTTTAGAAACTTCAGAGTGTTTTATATTCAATAGTAATAATAACATGCATATATTAGCATATGGGACAGAGTAGGAGGCAGTTCACTCTGGGCACGCTATTCATCCAAAATGAAAATGCTGCACAGACAGACAGACAGACAGACAGACAGACAGACAGACAGACAGACAGACAGACAGACAGACAGACAGACAGACAGACAGACAGACAGACAGACAGACAGACAGACAGACAGACAGACAGACAGACAGACAGACAGACAGACAGACAGACAGACAGACAGACAGACAGACAGACAGATAGACAGAGAAACAGAGAGACAGAGAGAGAGAGAGAGATAGACAGAGAGACAGAGAAACAGAGAGAAAGAGATAGGGGGTGGGGGAAAGCAAAAGAGAGAGAGGGGAGAGAACAGAGAGAGAGAGACAGAGAGAGAGAGACTGACACAGAACCACAGATAGGCAGATAGTGAAAAGGGAGTGAGATTAATATTTCATGAGGCTATATCGTCCATCTTGTCTGCCTCCCCACCATGTCAACACTGCTCTCTCTGTGTGTGTCCTTACATGGCTGGAAAACTCCACTTCTGTTAGTCTGTCAGACCTCGCTGTCTGCACTGTCTTAGACTGAGATGAAGGATGACAAAATACTACAGTAACCTCCGATTTCCTCAGGATGTATATCTGTGTGTAATAGCAGTATACTATAGTCTCCTACCTCTTTCTGGTGGTATGTGATGGCCAGTCTGAATCTAGCCAGGTCGTAGGCTATCCAGAAGGCCAAAATAATTTACTTTAAAGAGCAGTTCTCTCTCTGTAGGTCTATCCCAAGAAGTTCTGGAAAACTGTTAAAGACCTGGAGAATAAACCCTCCTCCTCATAGCTGCTCATGTCCCTTAATGGTGATGATGTGGTATTTACTGACAAGAAGCACATTGCTGGGCTCTTTAATTAGGGCTAGGCCTCTTTTTCTCAGTTTCCTGCCTGAATGACGTGCCGAAAGTAAACTGCCTATAGCTCAGGCCCTGAAGCCAGGATATGCATATAGTTGGTACCATTGGAAAGAAAACACTTTGAAGTTAGTAGAAATTTTAAAATAATGTAGGAGACTACAACACAATAGATATGGTAGGAGAAAATCCAAAGAAATTATCTTAGAAATGCAAGAGAAAGGTCATTTTGAAAACTTGCTCCCAGGATGCAATTCCTATGGCTTTGGGTGTCAGCAGTCTATGTTCAAGGTTTCAGGCTTGTAACTTCAAAAACGAATAAGAAATAACAGTTTTATTAGAAGGACACAGTCTTGGAAATGTGTGTTTGTGCGCGCCATGAAGACATTACGCACCTGCTAAAATCGGTTTCCTATTGAACATACTTCATTCCATAAGAAATATTATAGTTTGATTACATTTTAGGCTATCTGAGAAGTAAATAGAAACGTATTGTGACTTGTTGAAACAAAGTTTAGGGCGCCGATGGTGCCAACTAAACTGACTTTTTGGGATATAAAAAATGATTTTATTTAACAAAACGACACTACATGTTATAGCTGGGACCCTTTGGATGACAAATCAGAGGAAGATTTTCAAAAAGTACTTGAATATTTCATCTCTATATGTGAATGTATGAAACCTGTTCCGGTGGAAAAATATTTTGTCCTGGGGCGCCGTCCTCAAACAATCGCATGTCATGTTTTCGCTGTAATAGCTACTGTAAATCAGACAGTGCAGTTAGATTAACAAGAATTTAAGCTTTCAGCCGATATAAGACACTTATATGTACCTAAATGTTTAAAATCCATAATATGTATGATTATTTATTTGAATTGCGCGTCCTCCAGTTTCACCGGAAGTTGTCCCGCTAGTGGGACACCGATCCTTAATTAATCACCACTTCTTTAAGTCAAGATTCCTATTTGACTCAGCCACACCTCATTGCCTGTCCAGCACTTCCTCATCTCCCAGCCCTTCTAATGTGACTAGCCCTGCTGCCCCTCCCACTTTTTTCCACCTGCTGCGCTACAAAGTTTCTCACTGAGTCTGAGGTGCTAAAGGAGCTCCTTGAACTTGCACCCCAATAAAACATATTGGTCAGATGGTTTAGATACGTTAATGTTACAGCCCCTATCATCTCTGACCTTTTTAACCTGTCTCTCCTGGAAGGTTCCCAGTGCTTGGAAGGCAGCCACAGCGCCTTCTTTATTTAAAGAAACTTGTCAATAATCAACTGACTGGCTTTCTTGATGTCTATAGTATTCTCTCTGGTATTTACTCAGGTTAGGGTTGTGTCACTGTGACCTTAAAGGTTCCAGACGATGTCACCACTCTGCTCCTAAGCAATGTGGTGCTGCTTATTTTTATTCACTGGGTCAAAGCTTTTGATACGGTAGACCATTCCATTCTTGTGGGCCGGCTAACGAGTATTGGTGGCTCTGAGGGGCCTTTGGCCTGGTCTGTTAACTACCTCTCTCAAAGAGTGCAGTGTATGAAGTCAGAACATCTGCTGTCTCAGCCACTGCCTGTCACCAAGGGAGTACCCCAAGTCTTGATCCTAGGCCACAAACTCTTCTCAATTTACATCAACAACATACAGTGCATTCGGAAAGTATTCAGACTTTTTCCACATTTTGTTACGTTACAGCCTTATTCTAAAATGGATTTAATTTCCCCCCCCCCTCATTAATCTACACACAATACCCCACAATGACAAAGCAAAAACAAGTTTAAATATTTTTTAGCTAATTTATAAAAAATAAAAAACGGAAATATCACATTTACATAATTATTCAGACCCTTTACTCAGTACTTTGTTGAAGCACCTTTGGCAGTGATTACAGCCTCGACTCTTCTTGGGTATGACGCTACAAGCTTGGCACACCTGTCTTTGGGGAGTTTCTCCCATTCTTGTCTGCATATCCTTTCAAGCTCTGTCAGGTTGGATGGGGAGTGTCGATGCACAGCTATTTTCAGTTCTCTCCAGAGATGTTCGATCGAGTTCAAGTCCGGGCTCTCAGAGTCCTTTATTAAGTGCCTTTTGTCAAACTCCAAGTGGGCTGTCATGTGCCTCTTACTGAGGAGTGGCTTCTGTCTGACCACTCTACCATAAAGGCCTGATTGGTGGAGTGCTGCAGAGATGGTTGTCCTTCTGGAAGGTTCTCCCATCTCCACAGAGGAACTCAGGAGCTCTGTCAGAGTGCCCTTCTCTCCCGATTGCTCAGTTTGGCTCGGAACTCTACGGACAATTTCTTCCACCTGTCAACTGTGGGACCTTATGGGGTATTGTGTGTAGATTAATTAAATAAATGTTAGCTTCATCCATTTTAGAATAAGGCTGTAACGCACTGTAGCTCAGGCAGTAGGAAGCTCTCTCATCCATTTTATGTATAAGCAGATGATACAATCTTATACTCAGCTGGCCCCTCCCCAGATTTTGTGTTAAACGCTCTACAATAAAGCTTTCTTACTGTCCAACAAGCTTTCTCTGCCCTTAACCTTGCTCTGAACACTTCCAAAACAAAGGTAATGTTGTTCGGTAAGAAGAAGAATGCCCTGGCTGCCCCTTCGGTGTGATTACTACTGCTGAGGGTTTAGCGCTTGACGTAGTCCCTACATCACTTCCTGTTGAATGTGGAATGAGGAAGAGCTTGGTTTTGTTTGTTTGAAAAGTGTGTTGCTTAAAAGTGTATTGGAAAGTTCTTGGTAGCTTGCTATCTTCTTAGTTTGGATCCTGCGACGCAGTTGGCATCAGTTGCTGGGACTGCTTGTCTCTTTCCAGTGATCCTACCGACCAAGGACGGGTCTGAGGAGCTATTTGGTGTCACAGTTAGCTATAGCTGCATATCAAGCTAGCAGGGTTTTCTTGAACGCAGCTCGGGACGCGGATAGCCATTGTGGCTGGGACTGTGGATTGTCCTGGGTTTGTGGATGTCTAGATCCCTGCTGTTTGTTGTTTTCAATCTTTGCCGTAACCTGCCCTGTCTGGAACTGCGAGGAGTAACAGCGTAACCTACAATGCTAGCGTCCATGACAAAGACAAAAGCCGGCGGGAGTACTGTTGAGGACAGTGGTGTCTCTCTATCACACATGAAGGATCTTTTAAAAAAACAAAAAGAGACCTACAAGCAGTTGTTACAACAACAAGAAAATAGCTTCAAGTGTTTTGTCCAAATAGTCGTGGATTCTACTGATAAAAGAATGGACGACCTGACCAGAGAGGTCCAGAACCTGAAGAACAGTTTGCAGTTCTCCCAGGGTCAGCTCAACGAGTTGAAACAGGAGAACAGAGAGGTCCAGGACCTGAAGAACAGTTTGCAGTTCTCCCAGGGTCAACACGATGAGTTGAAACAGGAGAACAGAGAGGTCCAGGACCTGAAGAACAGTTTGCAGTTCTCCCAGGGTCAACACGATGAGTTGAAACAGGAGAACAGAGAGGTCCAGGACCTGAGGAACAGTTTGCAGTTCTCCCAGGGTCAGCTCAACGAGTTGAAACAGAAGAACGACAAGATGACAGCAATCTGTAAGTCATTGAGAGAGGACATCAGTTCTGTGTGTGAATCCATGATAACAATGACAGATAAATCAGACTATCTCAAGGGACAATCAAGAAGGAACAACATGGTTGTGGACAGAACTGCAGAATCTCCACATGAGACCTGAACGGAGTCTGAGGACAAAGTGAGGGAAATTATCTCTGAGAAATTGAAGATGGACCACAGGAAGACTGAGGTGGAGCGCGCCTACAGGACTGGAAAACCCACCACCGGCCCAGGTGACAGGCCCAGGTGACAGGCCCAGGTGACAGGCCCAGGTGACAGGCCCAGGTGACAGGCCCAGGTGACAGGTCCAGGTGACAGGCCCAGGTGACAGGCCCAGGTGACAGGCCCAGGCCAAAAGTGGTCAAGTTCCTGACGTTCAAGGACAAGGTAGCTGTTCTGGAAAGAGCCAAGAACTTGAGAGGAACGTATATCTTCCTCAACGAGGACTATGCTGAAGCTGTGCACCAGAAGAGGAAAGAACTGATCCCAGCCAGGAAAGCTGCCAGAAGGCGTGGGGACATTGCGTACATCCGCTATGACAGGCGGCTCATTGTCCACCCTCCATCCCAGAAGCCTGAAAGGGATGAGAGAGCCAAGCCTATGGCTTCGTAGCGTCAAACCCGCAGCACACACACATACACCAATGGATTAATGGACTGCTTGTCACACCCTGACCATAGAGAGCCTTTATTCTCTATGTTGGTTAGATCGGGGTGTGACTAGGGTGGGTAATCTAGGTTGTTTTATTTCTATGTTGAACTGGTATGGTTCCCAATCAGAGGCAGTTGTTTATCGTTGTCTCTGATTGGGGATCATATTTAGGCAGCCATTTCCCCACTGTGTTTTGTGGGATCTTGTTTTGAGTTAGTGCATGTAGCACCTCTGTAGTCACGGTTCGTTGTTTGTTTATTTTGTTTTGTTCAAAGTTTCACTTAATAAAATATGTGGAACTCAGAGCACGCTGCGCCTTGGTCCGTCTCTCCACACAACCGTGACACTGCAGAATGTATATTTTTGTCTCTTGCTTTGTTTTCTCTTTTCAGTATTATGTCTATTTCTGATAAGCTACCCAGGAAAGGGCTGAAAATAGCCCATATTCATATATGTAGCCTTAGAAATAAGGTTTATGAAATCAATAACTTGCTAACATCAGATAACATTCACATATTAGCCATTTCTGAGACGCGCTTAGATATTTCACTTGATGATACAGCAGTAGCAATACAAATATGTAACATCTATTGAAGAGACAGAAATGCTTATGGGGGAGGTGTTGTTGTATATATTCAGAGCCATATCCCTGTGTTGCTTAGAGAAGATCTTATGTCAAGTGTTATTGAAGTGTTGTGGTTGCACACATCTAAAGCCTTTTATTTTGTGGTGTTGCTAGAGGCCACCAAGTGCTAACAGTCAGTATCTAAATAATATGTGTGAAATGCTTGATAGTGTACGTGATGTAAACAGAGAGGTCTACTTTCTTGTGGACCTGAATATTGACTGGTTTTCATCAAGCTGTCCACTCAAGAGGAAGCTACTTACTGTAACCAGTGCCTGTAATCTGGTTCAGGTTATTAATCAACCTACCAGGGTGTTTACAAACACTACAGGAACAAGATCATCCACATGTATCGATCACATTTTTACTAATACTGTAGAACTTTGTTCTAAAGCTGTATCCGTCCCCATTGGATGCAGTGATCACAATATAGTGGCTATATCCAGGAAAGCCAAAGTTCCAACAGCTGGGCCTAAAATAGTGTATAAGAGATCATACAAAAGATTGAGCTGTGACTCTTATGTGGATGATGTTAACATTTTTGTTGGTCTGATGTGATTAATGAGGAGCATCCAGACGCTGCACTTGATGAGTTTATGAAACTGCTTCTTCCAATTATTGATGAACATGCGCCTGTTAAGAAACTGACTGTTAGAACTGTTAAAACTCCATGGATTGATGAGGAATTGAAAAACTGCATGGTTGAAAGAGACGGGGCAAAAGGAGTGGCTAATAAGTCTGGCTGCACATCTGACTGGCTGACTTACTGCAAATTGAGAAATGATGTAACTAAACTCAACAAAAAGGAGAATAAACTGTATTATAAAGCCAAGATCAATAATATAAAGATTGATGGGGAAAACTTTGGAGGTCTTTAACCCTCCTGCTGTTTTCCGGTCGAATTGGACCGATTTACAAGTTTTCTCTCTGAAAAATGTAGTTAATTGAATCTGACTGTCATCAGGTTCCATGAGTTTGTCCACACAGGGCATCTGAAAACACAAAATACATTTTGATGATTTCCATAAAATTGTGGGTGTTTTATTTAACTTTTGTACACCTGTGGTGTATATGTGGGTCAAAAATGACCGGGTCATCAGAAATGAATGGGTGAGACTACAATTAGTGTATAACATTGAGTTCAGGCACATGCCCATTCATCAGATGGACACACTTCCTCTCCCAGACCCCCACATGCATGTGTGTTTTAGCACACATAAACACTTCACTCCCCTTCTTGGCTTCCTTGGCAACCCCCATGGGAATCTTTCCCCAATAGAATCTTTCCCTCACGGGAACCACACCTGTTGGCATTCTCACAAGCAATCGCAACATTGTTTCAATAATATATATATGACTTTGCTCACAATTCATTCATTCTGTGACAGCACAATGACCAAACGATATACTGTATGTGAGGCTCTTGATCATATCTTTGATCATGACACTGGTGAGGAGGAGAGAGAGTCCGTGTTAAAGTTTGACACAAAGTAGTCTGTGATAAATATCACAATATATTTCATCTGAGTATTTGTTTTAGTCAAAATAATCCATACGTTATGCTTTTTTTTTACTTAAACTAGTTGTATGAGCTCAGGTCAATGAGGCCTACAGGCCATCAATATCAAATAGAAGTTCAAAACTTGTAATGTTCACAAGAACTTAATTTGATAAAATGATTTAACACAACATTAGGGGATAATATATGTATTATTATGGATTTATAATCAGATATAATGGGGCGGTCATTTTGGACCGGGAACACAGAATGAATTCACATGAAACGAACACAACAGGAGGGTTAAATTAAATTATGGGCTGAAAGACAAGTTCAACTCCATCTTTCATCGAATCAGATGGCTTATTCATCACGAAACCATTTGATGTTTCCAATTATTTTATTTCATTGGCAAAGTGGGCAAACGTAGGCAGGAAATGCCAATAACGAAGAGTGAGCAATTGTATACATGCATGAAAAAAAACTAATAATGAAAGAAAAGCATTGGAAGTTTGAATTTTGTAAAGTTAGTGTGGGAGAGGTGGGAAAAGATATTGTTATCGATCAATACTGACAAACCTCCAGGTATTGACAACAGATGGAAAGCTACTGAGGATGATAGCTGACTCCATGGTCACTTCTGTCATATTTTAATTATAATCTGAGCCTAGAGGAAAGTATTTGTCCTCAGGCCTGGAGGGAAGACAAAGTCATTCCGCTACCCAAGAGTGGTAAAGCAGTCTTTACTGGTTCTAACAGCAGACCTATCAGCTTGCTGCCAGCTCTTAGCAAACTGTTAGAATAAATTGTGTTTTACCAAATACAATGCTGTTTCTATGTAAATAAATTAACAACAGACGTTCAGCATACATATACAGAAGGGCACTCAACATGTACTGTACTGACACAAATTATTCATGATTGGTTGAAAGAAATTGATGATAAGAATATTTTGGGAGCTGTACTGTTATATTTCAGTGAAGCCTTTGATTTTATTGACCATAACCTGTTGTTGAGAAACATATGTGTTATGGCTTTTCAACCTCAGCCATATCGTGGATTCAGAGCTATCTATCTAATAGAACTCAGAGGGTTTTCTTTAATGGAAGCTTCTCTAATGTCAAACATGTAAAGTGTGGTGTACCGCAGGGCAGCTCTCTAGGCCCTCTACTAGAGAGCTATTAAACAAAGCATGTGTGTCCATGTATGCTGATGACTCAACCATATACGCATCAGCAACCACAGCTAATTAAATCACTGAAACCTTTATGTAGTGTTGTGGTCTCTCTTTATGTCGTGTTGTGGTCTCTCTTTATGTAGTGTTGTGGTGTCTCTCTTTATGTAGTGTTGTGGTCTCTCTTTATGTAGTGTTGTGGTCTCTCTTTATGTAGTGTTATGGTCTCTCTTTATGTAGTGTTGTGGTCTCTCTTTATGTAGTGTTGTGGTCTCTCTTTATGTAGTGTTGTGGTCTCTCTCTTTATATAGTGTTGTGGTCTCTCTTTATGTAATGTTGTGGTCTCTCTCTTTATGTAGCGTTGTGGTCTCTCTTTATGTAGTGTTGTGGTCTCTATGTAGTGTTGTGGTCTCTATGTAGTGTTGTGGTCTCTAGTGTTGTGGTCTCTATGTAGTGTTGTGGTCTCTCTTTATGTAATGTTGTGGTCTCTCTCTTTATGTAGTGTTGTGGTCTCTCGTTTTGTAATGTTGTGGTGTCTCTTGTCGTGATGTGTGTTTTGTCCTATATTTTTAATCTCAGCCCCGCAGGAAGCATTTTGCCTCTTGGTAGGCCATCATTGTAAATAAGAATGTGTTCTTAGTTAAATAAAGGTTAAATAAAAATAAAAGTATGTGGTGTGTAGTGTAATGTAGTAGTGTATATAGAATAAACTCCTACCTCTTTCTGGTGGTATTTATTGGCTAGTTTGAGTCTCGCCAGGTCGTAGTGAGTAGTGTAGTACTATAGTAGTGTATTAGTGTAGTGTAGTACTGTAGTAGTGTAGTGTAGTACTGTAGCAGTGTAGTACTGTAGTAGTGTGGTGTATTACTGTAGTAGTGTAGTAGTGTAGCAGTGTTATGTAGTAGTGTAGTGTAGTAGTGTAGTACCGTAGTAGTGTAGTATAGTGGTGTAGCAGTGTAGTGTAGTGCTGTTATAGTGTAGTACTGTAGTAGTGTAGTACTGTAGTAGTGTAGTGTAGTGCTGTTATAGTGTAGTACTGTAGTAGTGTAGTACTGTAGTAGTGTAGTACTGTAGTAGTGTAGTGTAGTACTGTAGCAGTGTAGTAGTGTAGTAGTGTTATGTAGTAGTGTAGTGTAGTAGTGTAGTACTGTAGTAGTGTAGTATAGTGGTGTTGCAGTGTAGTGTAGTGCTGTTGTAGTGTAGTAGAGTCTAGTACAGTAGAAGTGTAGTCGTATAGTATTGTAGTAGTGTAGTTGTGCTCCCTCAAAACTTGAGACATCTGTGGAATTGTGTTGTGTGACAAAACTGCCTTTTAATGTCCCAAGCACAAGGTGCACCTGTGTCATGATCATGCTGATTAATCAGCTTTTTGATATGCCACACCTGTCAGGTGGATGGATTATCTTGGCAAATGACAAATGCTCACCAACAGCGATGTAAACAAATGTGTGCTCAAAATTTGAGAGAAGTAATATTTTTTGTGCGTAATGAGAATTTATGGTATTTTTGATTTCAGCTCATGAAACATGTGACCAACACTTTACATGTTGCTTTATATTTGTGGTCAGTGCAGTATAAAGTCCTTCCTCCTTCCGGTGGTATTGAACAGCCAGTTTGAGTCTAGCCGGGTAGTTGTGTGTAGTGTAGTAGTGTAGTACTGTGTATAGTATAAAGTCCTTCCTCCTTCCGGTGGTATTGAACAGCCAGTTTGAGTCTAGCCGGGTAGTTGTGTGTAGTGTAGTAGTGTAGTACTGTGTATAGTATAAACTCCTACCTCTTTCTGGTGGTATTGAACAGCCAGTTTGAGTCTAGCCAGGTAGTTGTGTGTAGTCTAATAGTGTAGTAGTGTAGTAGTGTGTATAGTATAAACTCCTACCTCTTTCTGGTGCTATTTAATAGCCAGTTTGAGTCTAGCCAGGTCGTTGTGTGTAGTGTAGTAATGTAGTAGTGTAGTAGTGTAGTAGTGTAGTAGTGTGTATAGTATAAACTCCTACCTCTTTCTGGTGGTATTGAACAGCCAGTTTCAGTCTAGCCAGGTCGTTGTGTGTAGTGTAGTAGTGTAGTAGTGTAGTAGTGTAGTAGTGTGTATAGTATAAACTCCTACCTCTTTCTGGTGGTATTGAACAGCCAGTTTGAGTCTAGCCAGGTCGTTGTGTGTAGAGTAGTAGAGTAGTAGTGTAGTAGTGTAGTAGTGTAGTAATGTAGTAGTGTATATAGTATAAACGCCTACCTCTTTCTGGTGGTATTTAATAGCCAGTTTGAGTCTAGCCGGGTAGTTGTGTGTAGTCTAGTAGTGTAGTAGTGTAGTAGTGTAGTAGTGTATATAGTATAAACGCCTACCTCTTTCTGGTGGTATTGAACAGCCAGTTTGAGTCTAGCCAGGTCGTTGTGTGTAGTCTAGTAGTGTAGTAGTGTAGTAGTGTAGTAGTGTATATAGTATAAACGCCTACCTCTTTCTGGTGGTATTTAATAGCCAGTTTGAGTCTAGCCAGGTCGTTGTGTGTAGTGTAGTAGCGTAGTAGTGTATATAGTATAAACGCCTACCTCTTTCTGGTGGTATTGAACAGCCAGTTTGAGTCTAGCCAGGTCGTTGTGTGTAGTGTAGTAGCGTAGTAGTGTATATAGTATAAACGCCTACCTCTTTCTGGTGGTATTGAACAGCCAGTTTGAGTCTAGCCAGGTCGTTGTGTGTAGTCTAGTAGTGTAGTAGCGTAGTAGTGTAGTAGTGTGTATAGTATAAACTACCTCTTTCTGGTGGTATTTAATAGCCAGCTTGAGTCTAGCCAGGTCGTTGTTTCCCTCCTCCTCCAGCAGGTTGATGTCATCTCTGTAGTTCAGGATCATCTCCAGCTCTCTGGAGCTCCTGGTCTGATCCAGAAGGTCTTTAGCAAACTGCTTACACTGTTGGGATAACTCCTCATACTCCGACTTAAATTCATTCTCCACCTGGGGTAAAGGGAGCACAGAGTATATTAATTCATTCTCCACCTGGGGTAAAGGGAGCGCAGAGTATATTAATTCATTCATTCAATGAAAAACCCAGGGCCTTAACGATCATCATAAGATTAGCTTGGAGTGAAGGGATCTTAATTTACTCAACCAACCAACCACCCGGCCAGCCAGCCAATCAGCCAGCCTTCTTACATTTTTACATTTTAGTCATTTAGCAGACGCTCTTATCCAGAGCGACTTACAGTAGAGTGCATACATTTTATTACATTTTTACATACTGAGACAAGGATATCCCTACCGGCCAAGAGCAGACGCTCTTATCCAGAGCGACTTACAGTAGAGTGCATACATTTTTATTATTATTATTTTTTTTACATACTGAGACAAGGATATCCCTACCGGCCAAACCCTCCCTACCGGCCAAACCCTCCCTAACCCGGACGACGCTATGCCAATTGTGCGTCGCCCCACGGATTCTTCTTCTATGAGGTTTACCGGCAGTTGGCATCCAATTTGTTGTATTACCGCCACCTACCAGACCGGAGTACAACTCCCGTACACTTTGCTTCATAGATAAAATGTAATAAATCATTACCCTACCATCTAAAACTACACTCACTCATTTCAAAATTATATAACATGAACACCCCCGCTACTCCACTAATTACATGTATTTATTCCTACCCCGTGTCATTATCCTGAAAGGCCTTGAAATCCCCACTTAACACATCCTGTAACTCTTCTTCTCAAAATACCTCTCTGCAGCTGCCACCACAACCTCAATTTTCTGCAACTTCAGTTCCATCCCTGCAGTACTGTTGATAACCGTTGCTGTAAATGCTAAAAATCCAATCTTACTGAAACTTAATTCACTTTTTTGGCCTATCCCTCTGTACTGGTATATCTCTGCTACTCTCACCACTCCTCCCTCTGTACTGGTATATCTCTACTACTCTCACCACTCCTCCCCTTTGACCCATCTTCCTCTACTTTCTTCACTGCCTCAGCATATGACAACTTCTACTCTACTCTAACCCTGGAAACGTCAACCTGCCTCGGTGGCACGGGACATTTCTGATCGCCAGCTCCATGGGAACCCCATACAATTAACACATTCCACTACTTTTCCCAATGCTACGCATTCCTTTGTCTAATGCCCTTCTGCACACTTCTCACAACTTGGACCCTCCCTCCTACACACTGCTGCCACATGTCCATAAGCTGGACACCTGTAACATCGTAATGTAGTTGGCACATACGCACGTACAGGATAATTTATATACAGTTGAAGTCGGAAGTTTACATACACTTAGGTGGAATCATTAAAACTCGTTTTTCAACCATTCCACACATTTCTTGTTAACAAACTATAGTTTTGGCAAGTCGGTTAGGACATCTACTTTGTTTACAGACAGATAATTTCACTTATAATTCACTGTATCACAATTACAGTGGGTCAGAAGTTTACATACACTAGGTTGACTGTGCCTTTAAACAGCTTGGAAAATTCCAGAAAATGATGTCATGGCTTTAGAAGCTTCTGATACGCTAATTTACATCATTTGAGTCAATTGGAGGTGTACCTATGGATGCATTTCAAGGCCTACCGTCAAACTCAGTGCCTCTTTGCTTGACATCATAGGAAAGTCAAAAGAAATAAGCCAAGACCTCAGAAAAAGATTTGTGGACCTCCACAAGTCTGGTTCATCCTTGGGAGCAATTTCCAAATGCCTGAAGCAACCACATCCATCTGTACAAACAATAGTACGCAAGTATAAACACCATGGGACCACGCAGCCGTCATACCGCTCAGGAAGGAGATGCATTCTGTCTCCTAGAGATGAACATATTTTGGTGCGAAAAGTGCATATAAATCCCAGAAAAACAGCAAAGGACCATGTGAAGATGCTGGGAGAAACAGGTACAAAATTATCTATATCCACAGTAAAATGAGTCCGATATCGACAAAACCTGAAAGGCCGCTCAGCAAGGAAGAAGCCACTGCTCCTTAAACCACCATTAAAAAATCCAGATTACGGTTTGCAACTGCACATAGGGACAAAGATCATTCTTTTTGGAAAAATGTCCTCTGGTCTGATGAAACAAAAATATAACTGTTTGGCCATAATGACCAATGTTATGTTTGGAAGATAAAGGGGGGGGCTTGCTAGCCAAAGAACACCATCCCAACCGTGAAGCACGGGGGTGGCAGCATCATGTTGTGAGGGTGCTTTGCTGCAGGAAGGACTGGTGCACTTCACAAAATAGATGGCATCATGAGAATGGAAAATTAAGTGGATATATTGAAGCAACATCTCAAGACATCAGTCAGGAAGTTAAAGCTTGGTCGCAACTGGGTCTTCCAAATGGACAATGACCCCAAGCATACTTCCAAAGTTGTAGCAAAATGGCTTAAGGACAACAAAGTCAAGGTATTGGAGTGGCCATCACAAAGCCCTGACCTCACTCCTATAGAAAAATTGTGGGCAGAACTGAAAAAGCGTGTGCGAGCAAGGAGGCCTACAAACCTGACTCAGTTACACCAGCTCTGTCAGGACGAATGGGCCAAAATTCACCCAACTTGATGTGGGAAGCTTGTGGAAAGCTACCCGAAACATTTGACCCAAGTTCAACAATTTAAAGGTCATTCTACAAAGTACTAATTGAGTGTTTTTAAACTTCTGACCCACTGGGAATGTGATGAAAAAAATAAAAGCTGAAATAAATCATTCTCTCTACTATTGTTCTGACATTTCACATTCTTACAATAAAGTGGTAATCCTAACTGACCTAAAACAGGGATTTTTTACTAGGATTAAATGTCAGAAATTGTGAAAAACTGATTTTGTAATGTATTTGGCTAAGGTGTGTATGTAAACTTCCAACTTCAACTGTATCCTAGATTCACTTTTGTCGGGCAAAGCCTCAACTTCAAAAGAACAGACAATGACTCTTCTGTTTCCCCACTCTCGCCACCCTGTCTATATGTCGCATCAAATGACGAGCATCACATCCACCGGGAATCTTTCCCCTCAGCTGGTCAACTTTTATATCTACTGCTACCCCAGTTATCATTCCTTTCATTGGTGCCCTTTTCTTGAAAACGAAACAATTAACTTTTCTGGCCCCCATTTTGTTTTACTCCGAGAGCCTTCTCCCTCTGACCAACAGAAACACAAACAATTATCACTAGACCACTTCTGGTTACCTTCACCGATTCCAAATTACTTAACTATTTTTTCACCCACCTTGAAACCACAAATGGATCAGCCAAAAGGCAAGAGTCCACTTTTTCCATAAACTTCACTCCTACTGTCAGACTCATCTTTATCTTGACCCTCAATTCAAGCCTCGGGCTCAGAGAACTTCACCAAACCTACCACCTGATACTTCACCCTCATTCACTTCCATTTTCCCTCCTGTCTTCAGCTTCTGCTTACACTTTCTTCCCTTCTTCTTTAACAAACCATCGCTTTTTTCCACCATTCTTATTTGACTCAAGCTCACCCTCTTCCTCTCTTAAACCTTCTCCCCCTCTCCATTTCCCTTCATTCCTCCTCCGTTTTCCAAGTACACGTCTCCTCATTATAATACTGCACTACTCCTAACCACCATCTCGTTCCCGCCTTCTCCAGGGACTCCATCCCTGATCTGTTTCACTTGTCCTTGTGATTGTCTTCACCCCCTCCAGATGTCGCTTATTTTCCCCAGTGTATTTATCCCTGTTTCCTGTCTCTCTGTGCCAGTTCGTCTTGTCTGTTTCAATTCAACCCGCGTGTTTTCCCCCATGCTCCTGCTTTTGCAAATCTCTCTTTTGCTAGTCCTCCTGGTTTTGACCCTTGCCTGTTTTCTGGACTCTGTATCCGCCTGCCTGACCAGTCTGTCTGCCACTCTGTACCTCCTGGACTCCGATCTGGTTTTGACCATTTGCCTGTCCACGACCATTCTCTTGCCTACCCTTTTTGGAACGAATAAATATAAAATACTCAAAACATCTGCCTCCCGTGTCTGCATCTGGGTCTGGCCCTGAGCCCTTATACAACCAGCTAGCTAATCAGCCAACCAACTAATCAATCAGCCAATCAATCAATCAGTTGCCCCTTGATCAATCCTCCCCTTGCTAAGTTTGTGTAGTTCCCATGGCACTTAAGAGAGTTGAGTCATAAGTTGAGTCATTAGAGTTGAGGTGTTAACCCCGGTGTCCTGGCTAAATTCCCAATCTGTCCCTCATACCATCATGGCCACCTTATCAACCCCAGCTTCCAATTGGCTCATTCTTCCCCCCTCCTCTCCCCTGTAACTATTCCCCTGGTCGTTGCTGTAAATGAGAACGTGTTCTCAGTCAACTTACCTGGTAAAAAAATACAAAAATAGTCAAAATAATCAATCAATAGATCTGGGCCCTTATACAACCAGCTAGCTAATCAGCCAACCAACTAATCAGTCAGCCAATCAATAAATCAGTTGCCCCTTGATCAAACCTCACCTTGCTAAGCTCCTGTAGTTCCCAGCTCAGTCTGAATGCTGTGAGGAAAGGGTCTTCACTGGAGAGGGCGATGAGGGAAGGGCTGGACAGGGCTCGGTAGATGTTGAGACGGGATCGGGAGTGGCGAAGGCTGTCCACATCCGAGCTGGACACACACTCCACACAGTTACAACGCACCTGGAGACACAAGACACACCCTCCACACAGTTACAACACACCTGGAAACACACGACACACCCTCCACACAGTTACAACGCACCTGGAAACACACGACACACCCTCCACACAGTTACAACGCACCTGGAGACACAAGACACACCCTCCACATAAACCCCTTTATCTGCATCCATGATGTTCTTTATATCAAACCCACCTCAAACGGACACCCCTTTATCTACAACACACTAATAAATGCCGGATTAAAAACATCTCAATTTAGTTAAATATTGAACAGAACACGTTGGGTCACTTAACAACCCATTGCCAGTGCAAGGTTGCGTCGTTGATGCTAGGTTCTTGTGCTATGATCAGAGATGGGCAGTATTTGTGTCACATGCATTTGAAATACTCATTTTAATTACTTCTGTGTATTTTGTATGTTGTATTACATTGGGCTGAACTACACTCAAATGTATTTGTAAAAAAATACTTTCAAATTTGTATATTCAGAATATAAAATACTTTCCTATACCGTATTTTTTTTTTTACAGCGGTTCACAATTGTGTTGCTCCACTTCACCCTGCATTGATATCAGAAGTCTGATGGTACTATGGTGTGATAAGAGTGTCTTTTAAATGTAAAAATGAACAATTACAAGGTATGGTGGGTAGTATTTTAATGAGCTCAGTTGTGTCACGTTCTGACCTTAGTTCCTTTTTTATGTCTTTATTTTAGTTTGGTCAGGGCGTGAGTTGGGGTGGGCATTCTATGTTGTTATTCTATGTTTTGTTCTGTGTGTTATATTTCTATGTGTTTGGCCTAGTATGGTTCTCAATCAGAGGCAGGTGTCGATCGTTGTCTCTGATTGAGAATCATACTTAGGTAGCCTGTTGTCCCACTATGGGTTGTGGGTAGTTATTTTCTGTGTCTGTGTTTCACCATACAGAACTGTTTCGGTTGTTTGTTTGTGCGTTTGTTATTTTGTTCAGTGTTCAGTTGATTCATTAAAAATCTAATTATGGACACTTACCACGCTGCATATTGGTCCGATATTTCCTACTCCTCCTCAGACGAAGAGGAGAATCGTTACAAGTTGTTCGTTTTCACATATACATATTGGTCATTTAGCAGATGCTCTTATCCAGAATGACAGTGCATTCAACTAATGTAAACAACATTTCACAGTCATAGCGAGTAAGACGTTTCTGTAACCATTACTGAGAATTTTGTTGCCGTTCGGCCGGCTATTTGCAAAATACATGTATTTTAATTAAAGGATCTTATATTTTGTTTTGATATATTGGTCTTTAGGATACTTTGTAGTTGTATTTTGAAAATGTCATTTGAACTTATGCCCATCCTTGGCTATGAGCCACCAGGTCAGAGCAGAAGACTGGAGACGTATCTTAGTAGGGGCGTGGCTTTCAGATAGTTATTTTTGGCCACCCGTGAAAGTAAATGCCAATCTGTTATATTGTCAACATATGTTAAGGTTGAGCACTGACACTTATTGTAGTTTTTATTTAAGTGTACACAAGAGTATGAGTTCCATAAGTGGCTATGTATATCTCAATGCTGGGCTAGTTACAACTGTATCATATACTAGCCCACTAGCTCCTGAGTGGCACAGTGGTCTGAGGCACTGCATCTCAGTGCTAGAGGCGTCACAACAGACTCTGGTTTGATTCCAGGCTGTATTACAACCGGCTGTGATTGGGGGTCCCATAGGGCGGTGCACAATTGGCCCAGCATTGTCCGGGTTTGTCAATTCTGTGCGTACTGGTAGCGAAGTCAGGTGCAGGAGAGCAGAGATTTGTCAACAGGCGCACACTTTATTTAGGCAAAAGTGCAAAACGCGCAAAACAGTCACAAGAATTATGTCTTTGTGAAAATAACACGGAAAAACCAAGCCAGTCTGGCGCGTCAACAATACACACGTAACACAAACAATCTTACACAAAAACATGATGGGGAACAGAGGAATAAATACATGTAGATTGATTGGGGAATGAAAACCAGGTGTGCAGGGAACAAGAAAAAACAAATGGATACATGAAAAATGGAGCGGCGATGGCTAGAAAGCCGGTGACGTCGACCGCCGAACGCCGCCCGAATAAGGAGAGGAGCCGACTTCGGCGGAAGTCGTGACAGGGTTAGGGTTTGGCCGGGGTAGGCCATCATTGAAAACAAGAATGTAATACCGCATAATATACTATAACACTATACTACTGCATAAATACTATACCACTATATTATATACCACAATAATAATGCATAATATACTATACTACTGCATCATAAACTATACCACTATGTAATATACTATACTACTACATAATATACTATACCAGTATACTACTGTATCATATACCATAAAACTATATACTATACTATAACACTATACTGCTGTATCATATACTATACTACTGCATACCATACTATACCACTATATAAAATACCATAATAATACTGCATAATATACTATACCACTATACTACTGCATCATAAACTATACCACTATATAATATACTTCTGCATAATATACTATACCACTATATCATATACTATACCGCTATGTAATATACTATACTACCGCATAATATAATATTCCATTATACTACTACATAATATACTACACCACTATATAATATACCACTATACTACTGCATAATATACTATACCACTATGTAATATACTATACTACTGCATAATATACTATATCACTATGTAATATACTATACTACTGCATAATATACTATACCATTATACTACTGTATCATATACTTTACCACTATATAATATACTATAACACTATACTGCTGTATCACATACTATACTACTGCATAATATGCTATACCACTATACTACTGTATCATATACTATACTACTGCATACTATACCACTATATATTATACCACACTACTACTTCATAATAAACTATACCACTATATACTATACTATACCGCTATACTACTGTATAATATACTATGCCACTATAAAATATACTATACCACTGTATAATATACCACTATACTACTGTATAATATACCACTATATAATGTACGATACTACTGCATAATATACTATACTACTGCATAATATACTATACCACTATATAATATACTATACCACTATATAATATACTATACTACTGCATAATATACTATACCACTATACAACTATATAATATACTATACTACTATATAATATACCACTATTTAAAATACTATACCACTATACTACTGGTATGGTTACAGTACCTCGTGTGGTTGTGGAACAGCCACTCCTTTCTGCACCAGTAGTTTGATGATCTCATAGTTGTTGGTGTGAGCTGCCAGAATGATGGGGGTGATGTCAGGAGTGAAGTCAGAGAACTGCTTGTCCAATAGGATCGGAGGAACCTGGAGAGAGGGTGGGGCAGAGGGAAAGCCAGGTAAGGATCAGTCAAGCAATCCATTCATCCACCAATCAACCAACCAATCAATCAACCAAACAATCAATCAATCAACCAACCAATCAATCAATCAACCAATCCAATCAATCAATCAACCAACCAATCAATCCATTCATCCACCAATCAACCAACCAATCAATCAACCAACCAATCAATCCATTCATCCACCAATCAACCAACCAATAAATCAACCAACCAATCAATCCATTCATCCACCAATCAACCAACCAATAAATCAACTCATCAACCAATCATTGAAATAATCAATCAATCATTAAATCATTCATTCAATCCATCCATATTAATAACGCTCTTTTGACATCAACAGTAGTCACAAAGTGCTTTACAGTAAACTGGCGAAGAGCAAGCATGAATCAGAGTGGATGAGGGGTATTCAGTGAGGAAGGGAGGAAGGAAGGGAGGGAGGGAGGGAGGGTGGTTCTGCTAAGTTAACATATGGAATTGTTTTAAGATAGTCATAGCATGGATCATTTAGCTATTTGAATTCGAATTTTAGGACCGCTGTATGTATCGCAGAAAATTGTTTGATAAAATATTGCATTTAGCCTTTATTACTATAGCCCATAGAAATACTTTGAATAACATATTCAAATTGCAAAACAGACTGTTAAAAAAATATATAATAAAAAAAGGTTTTGAAGTGTCTGTCCTATATCTAGGAGATATAAGAAATCTCAAGAAATATACATGTAAATACATATTAGACACATATTTAACCACTTTGTTGGCAAAAAAAGAAATGTCCTCTCACTGTCAACTGCGTTTATTTTCAGCAAACTTAAGATGTGTAAATGTTTGTATGGCCAGAACAAGATACACTGAACTAGTTCCACAGACATGTGGAACTAACAGAAATTGAATATTGTGTCCCTGAACAAAGGGGGGGAGGGGGTCAAAATTAAAAGTAACAGTCAGTATCTGGTGTGGCCACCAGCTGCATTAAGTACAGCAGTGCATCTCCTCCTCATGGACTGCACCAGATTTGCCAGTTCTTGCTGTGAGATGTTACCCCACTCTTCCACCAAGGCACCTGCAAGTTCCTGGACATTTCTGGCGGGAATGGCCCTAGCCCTCACTTTCCGATTCAACAGGTCCCAGAAGTGCTCAATGGGATTGAGATCTGGGCTCTTCGCTGGCCATGGCAAAACACTGACATTCCTGTCTTGCAGGAAATCACGCACAGAACGAACAGTACGGCTGGTGGCATTGTCATGCTGGAGGGTCATGTCAGGATGAGCCTGCAGGAAGGGTACCACATGAGGGAGGAGAATGTCTTCCCTGTAACGCACAGCGTTGAGATTGCCTGCAACGACAACAAGCCCAGTCCGATGATGCTGTGACACACCGCCCCAGAGCATGACGGACTCACCACCTCCAAATCAATCCCGCTCCAGAGTACAGGCCTCAGTGTAACGCTCATTCCTTCGACGATAAATGTGAATCTGACCACCACCCCGGTGAGACAAAACCGCGACTCGTCAGTGAAGAGCACTTTTTGCCAATCCTGTCTGTTCCAGCGATGGTGGGTTTGTGCCTATAGGCGACGTTGTTGCCGGTGATGTCTGGTGAGGCCCTGCCTTACAACAGGCCTACAAGACCTCAGTCCAGCTTCTCTCAGCCTATTGCGGACAGTCTGAGCACTGATGGAGGGATTGTACGTTCCTGGCGTAACTCGGGCAGTTGTTGTTGCCATCCTGTACCTGTCCCACAGGTGTGATGTTCGAATGTACCAATCCTGTGCAGGTGTAACACGTGTTCTGCCACTACGAGGACAAACAGCTGTCCTTCCTGTCTCCCTGTAGCGCTGTCTTATGCATCTCACAGTACGGACATTGTAATTTATTGCCCTGGCCACATCTGCAGTCCTCATGCCTCCTTGCAGCTTGCCTAAGGCACGTTCACGCAGATGAGCAGGGACCCTGGGGATCTTTATTTTTGTGTTTTTCAGAGTCAGTAGAAAGGCCTCTTTAGTGTCCTAAGTTTTCATAACTGTGACCTTAATTGCCTACCATCTGTAAGCTGTTAGTGTTTTAATGACCGTTCCACAGGTGCATGTTCATTAATTGTTTATGGTTCATTGAACAAGCATGGGAAACAGTGTTTAAACCCTTCACAATGAAGATCTGTGAAGTTATTTGGATGTTTACGAATTATCAATAAAAGACAGGGTCCTGAAAGAGGGGACTTTCTTTTTATGCTGAGTTTTACTTCTATATTTCCATAAATATTTTAAAACGAGCACCGGTTACCTTCAAATGGGTCCTATGATACTTGTGTGGGTCATAGAGCAAAACAGTGAACACCACCGTGTTTGTGGGAGTCTCACCTTAGTCTCCCTATTAGTTCGTAGCCCAAACAGTTCGGACACTAAAGACAGACGTTAGCACATAGGCGGTACCAACTTCAGACATGTCCAGTGGGGCTCATGGAGCAAAAATGGAGAACACCATTGTGTTTGTGATTCAAACGGTTCAAACGCTACAGATGTTTTCATGAGAAGACCGATTTTCGGGATGTCTCGTGCTCTGTTAAAACACCACTGCAGCTCTGCCACTTTCCACTGTGGATGCGGAAGGACGACATAGGCGGATGAGGTGGATTGAGACGAGGCCCATAAAAAAAAACTCTCGCTCTTGCTAACTACACAGACAGACCTGGACTAGGGCAATCTTACTACACAGACAGACCTGGACGAGGGCCATCTTACTACACAGACAGACCTGGACGAGGGCCATCTTACTACACAGACAGACCTGGACGAGGGACATCTTACTACACAGACAGACCTGGACGAGGGCCATCTTACTACACAGACAGACCTGGACGAGGGCCATCTTACTACACAGACAGACCTGGACTAGGGCCATCTTACTACACAGACAGACCTGGACGAGGGCCATCTAACTACACAGACAGACCTGGACGAGGGCCATCTAACTACACAGACAGACCTGGATGGGGACTATCTAACTACGCAGACAGACTTTGATGGGGACTATCTTACTACACAGACATACTTTGATGGGGACTATCTTACTACACAGACAGACCTGGATGGGGACTATCTTACTACACAGACATACTTTGATGGGGACTATCTTACTACACAGACAGACTTTGATGGGGACTATCTTACTACACAGACAGACCTGGATGGGGACTATCTTACTACACAGAAATACTTTGATGGGGACTATCTTACTACACAGACATACTTTGATGGGGACTATCTTACTACACAGACATACTTTGATGGGGACTATCTTACTACACAGACAGACCTGGATGGGGACTATCTTACTACACAGACAGACCTGGATGGGGACTATCTTACTACACAGAGAGACTTTGATGGGGACTATCTCACTACACAGACACACTTTGATGGGGACTATCTTACTGCACAGACAGACCTGGATGGGGACTATCAACCTACACAGACAGACCTGGATGGGGACTATCTTACTACACAGACAGACCTGGGTGGGGACTATCTTACTACACAGACAGACCTGGATGGGGACTATCTTACTACACAGACAGACCTGGATGGGGACTATCTTACTACACAGACAGACCTGGATGGGGACTATCTTACCACAGAGACAGACCTGGATGGGGACTATCTTACTACACAGACAGACCTGGATGGGGACAATCTTACTACACAGACAGACCTGGATGGGGACTATCTTAATACACAGACAGACCTGGATGGGGACTATCTTACCACAGAGACAGACCTGGATGGGAGCTATCTTACTACACAGACAGACCTTGATGATGACTAATTTATAATGTTAATTCGATTGATATACGGGTGCGTCAATAGACTCTTTTTTAACCATATACATCAAATGGTTCTGGGATTGGTCCACAGACATCAAATGGTTCTGGGATTGATTGCTCCACAGACATCAAATGGTTCTGGGATTGATTGCTCCACAGACATCAAATGGTTCTGGGATTGATTGCTCTGGCCTTCCCAGCCCATGTGTTTATTCCTTTTATTTTGTATTGGTTGCAAGAGTGAACAATACTCAGCCCTGTGTTATAGAGATGTATAGAGAGCACTCAGCCCTGTGTCATAAAGATGGAGAGCACTCAGCCCTGTGTTATAGAGATGGAGAGCACTCAGCCCTGTGTTATAGAGATGAATAGAGAGCACTCAGCCCTGTGTTATAGAGATGAATAGAGAGCACTCAGCCCTGTGTTATAGAGATGGAGAGCACTCAGCCCTGTGTTATAGAGATGGAGAGCACTCAGCCCTGTGTTATAGAGATGAATAGAGAGCACTCAGCCCTGTGTTATAAATATAGATCACTCAGCCCTGTGTTATAGAGATGTATAGAGCGCACTCAGCCCTGTGTTATAGAGATGGAGAGCACTCAGCCATGTGTTATAGAGATGAATAGAGAGCACTCAGCCCTGTGTTATAGAGATGGAGAGCACTCAGCCATGTGTTATAGAGATGAATAGAGAGCACTCAGCACTCAGCCCTGTGTTATAGAGATGGAGAGCACTCAGCCATGTGTTATAGAGATGAATAGAGAGCACTCAGCCCTGTGTTATAGAGATGGAGAGCACTCAGCCCTGTGTTATAGAGATGAATAGAGAGCACTCAGCCCTGTGTTATAAATATAGATCACTCAGCCCTGTGTTATAGAGATGTATAGAGCGCACTCAGCCCTGTGTTATAAATATAGATCACTCAGCCCTGTGTTATAGAGATGTATAGAGCGCACTCAGCCCTGTGTTATAGAGATGAATAGAGATCACTCAGCCCTGTGTTATAGAGATGTATAGAGCGCACTCAGCCCTGTGTTATAGAGATGAATAGAGAGCACTCAGCCCTGTGTTATAGAGATGAATAGAGAGTACTCAGCCCTGTGTTATAGAGATGGAGAGCACTCAGCCCTGTGTTATAGAGATGAATAGAGAGCACTCAGCCCTGTGTTATAGAGATGAATAGAGAGCACTCAGCCCAGTGTCATAGAGATGGAGAGCACTCAGCCCTGTGTTATAGAGATGAACAGAGAGCACTCAGCCCTGTGTTATAGAGATGAACAGAGAGCACTCAGCACTCAGCCCAGTGTCATAGAGATGGAGAGCACTCAGCCCTGTGTTATAGAGATGAATAGAGAGTACTCAGCCCTGTGTTATAGAGATGAATAGAGAGCACTCAGCCCTGTGTTATAGAGATGAATAGAGAACACTCAGCACTCAGCCCAGTGTCATAGAGATGGAGAGCACTCAGCCCTGTGTTATAGAGATGAATAGAGAGTACTCAGCCCTGTGTTATAGAGATGAATAGAGAGCACTCAGCCCTGTGTTATAGAGATGAATAGAGAGCACTCAGCACTCAGCCCAGTGTCATAGAGATGGAGAGCACTCAGCCCTGTGTTATAGAGATGAACAGAGAGCACTCAGCCCTGTGTTATAGAGATGGACAGAGAGCACTCAGCCCTGTGTTATAGAGATGAACAGAGAGCACTCAGCCCTGTGTTATAGAGATGGACAGAGAGCACTCAGCCCTGAGATATACGGATGAATGATCACCTGACGTCATAAACCTTATAGAGGCAGTTAGCTGTAATTCCTGACCAAGGCAGGAAGGTAATGGGAGTTAAAGGCATTTGCTAACTACCAATCCAGTCCATTATCTCTCTCTCTCTCTCTCTCTCTCTCTCTCTCTCTCTCTCTCTCTCTCTCTCTCTCTCTCTCTCTCTCTCTCTCTCTCTCTCTCTCTCTCTCTCTCTCTCTCTCTCTCTCCCTCTCTCTCTCTCTCTCTCTCTCTCTCTCTCTCTCTCTCTCTCTCTCTCTCTCTCTCTCTCTCTCTCTCTCTCTCTCTCTCTCTCTCTCTCTCTCTCTCTCTCTCTCTCTGATTTGAGCCTCCAACATGTAAAGTGTTGTTCCAAAGCAGTGTAGGTAAAACCCATCGAGGGAGTAAGATAACCTCTGGGATACAGGGAATAGACGAACGCAGGCCCAGTCAGGCAAGGGATCAGGACAAATCAGAGAGGCATATTGCATACGCTTTGCTCTGGAAGATTCCTTTAATTTCATACATTTACAGACAGAATAATTTAGCTTAAAGTACAAACTCAGTTTCTGATCGTTTTATCTCCTCCTGTCTAAAGCCCCTCAGATAACTGCTGTCACTCACACCGACTGGAAGACAGGAGTGTGTGTGTGAGTGTGTGGAAAAAAGCTTCCTTCTCTATATTTTAATTAAAATATATTTTATCTGATCTCCCTGATGGAGAGAGCGAGAAATAAAAATGAAGGGAAAAGGAGGGAGAGAGGAAGATCAGGTGGTTGTCTTTCCCATTGTGTCACGCCCTGACCTGAGATATCTCTGTTTTCTTTATATTTTGGATAGGTCAGGGTGTGACTAGGGTGGATTACGCTAGTTTTTGTATTTCGTATAGCTTCACGTTTAGTTCGTTTTATTATTTAGTTAGTTTTGTTCAGTGTTCTTTCTTTAATAAAGAAGAATGTACGCATACCACGCTGCACCTTGGTCCGATTCATACGACGAACGTGACAGAAGAACCCACCAAAAAAGGACCAAGCAGCGTGTTAAGGAGGAATGGACCTGGGAGGAGATACTGGATGGAGCAGGACCCTGGACGCAGGCTGGGGAGTATCGCCTTCCTAAAGAGGAGATAGGGGCAGCGAAAGCGGAACAGCGATATTACGAGGAGTTATACCAACGAGGTAGGCCACAGAAACCCCAATCATTTTTTGGGGAGGGGCATATGGAGCAGTCGGCAGAGCCGAGGAGCGAACCAGAGCCAGTCAGGGAGTCGGATGAGAAGTTTGACGCAAGATTCCGGAGAGAGGTGCTAGCATTGAGAGCGCTGCAGAGCTGGCGTGCTGAGGTGCGTGTCATCAGCCCGGTGTCACCTGTACCAGTCCCACGCATCAGGTCTCCAGTGCGCATTAATAGCCCAGTGTGTCCTGTGTTAGCTTCCCGCATTTAGCGGGCTGGAGTGAGCATCCAGTAAGGAAGAGTGGTGCTTCCTCTCCGCACTCGCCCTGAGGTGCGTGTCATCAGCCCGGTACCACCTGTACCGGTCCCGCGCATCAGGTCTCCAGTGTGCCTCCACAGTCCAGTACGGCCTGTGCCTCTTCCCCGCACTCGCCCTGAGGTGCGTGTCCTCAGCCCGGTACCACCAGTTCCGGCACCACGCATCAGGCCTCCAGTGCGCTTCCACAGTCCAGTACGGCCTGTGCCTCTTCCCCGCACTAGCCCTGAGGTGCGTGTCCTCAGCCCGGTACCACCAGTTCCGGCACCACGCATCAGGCTTCCAGTGCGCTTCCACAGTCTAGAGCTTCCGGTGACTGTTCCCAGTCCAGAGCTTCCGGCGACTGTTCCCAGTCCAGAGCTTCCGGCGACTGTTCCCAGTCCAGAGCTTCCGGCGACAGTTCCCAGTCCAGAGCTTCTGGCGACAGTTCCCAGTCTAGAGCTTCCGGCGACAGTTCCCAGTCCAGAGCTTCCGGCGACAGTTCCCAGTCCAGAGCTTCCGGCGACAGTTCCCAGTCCAGAGCTTCCGGCGACAGTTCCCAGTCCAGAGCTTCCGGCGACGTTTCACAGTCCAGAACCTCCAACGATGTTTCACAGTCCGGAACCTCCATCGACAGGCCACAGTCCGGAACCTCCAACGACGGGCCACAGTCCGAAACCTCCAACAACGTTTCACAGCGACGGTCCCCAGTCCGGGGTCTCCGGGGACGGTCCCCAGTCCGGGGTCTCCAGCGAAGATCCCCAGTCCGGGGCCTCCAGCGAAGATCCCCAATCCGGGGTCTCCAGCGACGGTCCCCAGTCCGGGGTCTCCAGAGACGGTTCCCAGTCTGAGGCCTCCGGCGATGATCCGCAGTCCAGGGCCTCCGGCGATGATCCACGGTCCGGTTCTACAAAGGCGGAGGGATCAGCGTAAAGAGAGGGGGCGGCCTCCAGAACGAGAGCCGCCACCAAGGGTAGATGCCCACGCAGACCCTCCCCTATTGGTTCAGGTTTGCGGCCGGGAGTCCACACCTTTGGGGAGGGGGTACTGTCACGCCCTGACCTGAGATATCTCTATTTTCTTTATATTTTGGTTAGGTAAGTGTGTGACTAGGGTGGATTACGCTAGTTTTTGTATTGTCTAGGGTTTTTGTATTGTCTAGGGTTTTTGTATGTCTAGTGTTTTGTAGGTCTAGGTATTTGTATGTTTATGGTGGCCTGATATGGTTCTCAATCAGAGGCAGCTGTTTATCGTTGTCTCTGATTGGGATCATATTTAGGTAGCCATTTCCCCTTTGGTGTTTGTGGGTTCTTGTTCTATGTTTAGTTGCCTGTCT
>NC_092109.1:41095634-41118134 GCF_045679555.1 Salvelinus alpinus
TGTTACGTCTCCAAATCGATATCTGTCTTATCTCTACTTTTCTTTTAACCTGTCTAGGCCACGGGTGCCGCTAGCGGCACTCCTCCCACATTCCACTGAAAAGGCAGAGCGGCAAATTCAAAAAAATCATTTTTTTTAAATATTTAACTTTCACACATTAACAAGTCCAATACAGCATATGAAAGGTACACATCTTGTGAATCAAGCCAACATGTCCGATTTTTAAAATGTTTTACAGGGAAGACAAAATATGTAAATCTATTACACCACTTTTCTACCTCCATCAGTGTTTTACTCCATCACCAGCTATCACTAATTCGACCAAATAAAGATATATATATAGCCACTAACCAAGAAACAACATCATAAGATGACAGTCTGATAACATATTTATTGTATAGCATATGTTTTTTTTGAAAAATGTGCATATTTATGGTATAAATCATAAATTACATTTCAGCTACAATCAGAAATTGCACCGAAAGCAGCCATAACATTTACAGACACCAACGTCAAATAACTAATTACTCATCATAAAACATATCTGAGAAATACATACTGTGCAGCAATTGAAAGACAGGATTCTTGTGATTCCAGACAATATTTCAGATTTATTAAATGTTTTATAGCGAAAACAAAATGTAGCGCTAAATTAGCATAGCCACGCCAGCCAGAACCAGCTGGGCGCCCACGACCAGTTCACATGCACGACCGATATATGAAATAGCATTATAAATTGGATCTTACTTTTGCTGAAATTTCATCAGAATGTTGATCAAGATGTCCTTAGTCCAGATGAGTCGTTCATTCCATTCAGAATGGTACCTTTCCCACTTCATTTAGCATGGGTACTAGTCGCGTGGCACGGATCTCTCCAAGTAAACAAAGTCACACGACGGAACACGACAAAACTCCCGAAAAAATTATAATAATCTGATTAAACTATATTGAAAAAACATACATTACGATGATATGGTCTCATTTATCAAATCAAATCCGAGCCGGAGATAGTTGACATCCGAAACGGCAGCAAAACAAAACACAATCTCTCTTCAAAGTCGCGCACTTCAGACTTCCGGAAATGGACGGTCACGTCAAAGAAATAGGTCTTATTTCACGTCAGAACAAGATAAACACAAAATTTCTCCTCTGACGTCCTCTTGACACCCAGAGGAAGGCGTATGAGGTGTGTTTCGGGTCATAGGTGGCATGACCATGTATAGGCAGAGCGTTGAAGCGAGCATAGACATCTTGCATTCTACTTCCTGCTCAGGGAAAGTGCTGCCAAATGACTTGTGTTCCACTCAGAGAAAAAATTCAAACGTTTTTAGAAACTAGAGGTTGTTTTCTATCCAATGGTACTAAAAATATGCATATTGTACTAGCAAGAATTGAGTACGAGGCCGTTTAAAAATCATACGATTTTCACCAAAAGTGAAAATATCACCCCTTGTCCCCAACAGGTTTAAGTCCTGCGGATTTGAGAAGAAACATGACGAGTTCCACGGTCGAGCCTGTCAGGTAACATGTCGTCAGAATCCAGCTTGCCCGACGAGATACAATTTTCATTTTTCTCTCTGGCCTCCAATGATTTAGTTACCCTATTTCTGGCTATCCTACAAGGGTAAACACTCCAATAACTTAAAAAAAAAACGAACAGGTTATAATACACTTGAGATTTGGACCAATCGTTTTCTCAGAGGATTATCTACACCTGTGGTTCCCTAACTTATTATAGTCCCGTACCCCTTCAAACATTCAACCTACAGCTGTACCCCCTCTAGCACCAGGGTCAGCACACTCCAGCTGCGTACCCCCTCTAGCACCAGGGTCAGCTCACTCTCAAATATTGTTTTTTTTTGCCATCATTGTAAGCCTGCCATACACACACACACACACACTACATGATAAACGTATTAAACATAAGAATGAGTGTGAGTTTTGGTCACAACCTAGATCGTGGGAAGTGACAAAGAGCTCTTATAGGACACCAGGGCACAAATAATAATATAATAATAATCACTAATGTTGCTCTTTATTTAGCCATCTTACATATAAAACTGTATTTGTTCATTGTAAATTGTGAAGAAGGCTTGAAAGGACGCACATATCTCGGCATTTTGGGTTGTATTGGAGAGAGTCTCAGTCTTAAATCATTTTCCACACACAGTCTGTGCCTGCATTTAGTTTTCATGCTAGTGAGGGCCGAGAATCCACTCTCACATAGGTACGTGGTTGCAAAGGGTATCAGTGTCTGCCAAGGCAGGACACTCTGAGCACAGTCCAATCCAGACATCTGGCAGTGGCTTCTGATTAAAATCAATTTCCACAGAACCGCTTGTTGCAATTTCGATGAGGTTCTCTTGTTCAGATATCAGTAAGTGGACTGGAGGCAGGGCATGAAAGGAATATCGAATCCAGTTGTTTGTGTCATCCGTTTCGGGAAAGTAGTTGCGTAATTGCGCACCCAACTCACTCAGGTGCTTCGCTATATCACATTAGACATTGTCCGTAAGCTTGAGTTAATTTGCACACAAAAAAAATCATACAATGATGGAAAGACCTGTGTGTTGTCCTTGTTAATGCAGACAGAGAAGAGCTCCAACTTCTTAATCATAGCCTCAATTTTGTCCCGCACATTGAATATAGTTGCGGAGAGTCCCTGTAATCCTAGATTCAGATCGTTCATGCGAGAAAAAACATCACCCAGATAGGCCAGTCGTGTGAGAGAAAACATCACCCAGATAGGCCAGTCGTGTGAGAGAAAACATCCCCCAGACAGGCCAGTCGTGTGAGAGAAAACATCCCCCAGATAGGCCAGTCGTGTGAGAGAAAACATCCCCCAGACAGGCCAGTCGTGTGAGAGAAAACATCCCCCAGACAGGCCAGTCGTGTGAGAGAAAACATCCCCCAGATAGGCCAGTCGTGTGAGAGAAAACATCACCCAGATAGGCCAGGCGTGTGAGAGAAAACATCCCCCAGACAGGCCAGTCGTGTGAGAGAAAACATCACCCAGATAGGCCAGTCGTGTGAGAGAAAACATCCCCCAGACAGGCCAGTCGTGTGAGAGAAAACATCCCCCAGATAGGCCAGTCGTGTGAGAGAAAACATCCCCCAGATAGGCCAGTCGTGTGAGAGAAAACATCCCCCAGATAGGCCAGTCGTGTGAGAAACTCGTCCTCATGCAAAGCAGTCAGACAAGTGGAAAAATGATGGTCAGTTAAAAAAACTTAAAGCTTGTCTCTCAATTAAAACCATTTTTTGAATACTTTGCCCCTTGATAACCAGCTCACTTCTGTATGTTGTAAAAGCAGTACATGGTCGCTGCACATATCATTGCATAGTGCAGAAAATACATGAGATTTCAGGGGCCTTGCTTTAACAAAGTTAACCATTTTCACTGTAGTGTCCAAAACGTCTTTCAAGCTGTCAGGCATTCCCTTGGCAGCAAGAGCCTCTCGTGGATGCTGCAGTGTACCCAAGTGGGGTCGGGAGCAACTGCTTGCACGCGCGTTACCACTCCACTATGTCTCCCTGTCCTGGCTTTTGCGCCATCAGTACAGATACCAACACATCTTGACCACCAAAGTCCATTTGATGTCACAAAGCTGTTCAATACTTTAACAAGATAATCTCCTGTTGTATTGGTTTCCAGTGGTTTGCAGAAGAGGATGTCTTCCTTAATTGACTCCACATAAACATAACAGACATATACCAGGAGCTGTGCCAGGCCCGCCACGTCTGTTGACTCATCCAGCTGTAACGCATAGAATCCACTGGCTTGTATGCGAAGCAGTAATTGTTTCAAAACATCTCCTGCCATGTCACGGATTCATCTTGAAACAGTTTTGTTTGATGAAGGCAATGTCTGTATAGTTTTTTTGGTCCTTTTCCCCCAGCATTGTCCCAGCCATATCTGCAGCAGCAGGAGTAATTAAGTCCTCCACAATAGTATGGGGCTTGCCTGTCCTAGCCACTTGGTAGCTCACCCTATAAGAGGCTTCTAGCCCCTTCTTATTAATGGTATCTGTTGCTTTTATACATGTCTTACTACTCGAAAGTTGTCTTAATTATCACTCATAAAACTCCCGTGGCTTATTTTTCAAATTAGCGTGTTTTGTTTCTAAATGTCTGCTCAAGAGTGAAGGTTTCATTGAGTTGTGAGATAGTACTTTTGCACATATAACACACTGTGGCTGAGGAAAGCCACTACTCCCAATATACACTACCATTCAGAAGTTTGGGGTCACTTAGAAATGTCCTTGTTTTTGTAAGAAAAGCACATTTTTGGTTCATTAAAATAACATCAAATTGATCAAAAATACAGTGTAGACATTGTTAATGTTGTAAATTACTATTGTAGCTGGAAATGGCTGATTTTTTATGGAATATCTACATAAGCGTACAGAGGCCCATTATCAGCAACCTGGTGTCCCAGGTCTAAATCAGTCCCTGATTAGAGAGGAACAATGAAAACAATCAGTGGAACTGGCTTCAAGGTCCAGAGATGAGTTTTACCGTGTTGTTATTAATGCATTGAATAATGCGCTCTCCCCCTCTGTTCTCTCCCCCTCTGTTCTCTCCCCCTCTGTTCTCTCCCCCTCTGTTCTCTCCCCCTCTGTTCTCTCCCCCTCTGTTCTCTCCCCCTCTGTTCTCTACCCCTCTCTTCTCTCCCCCTCTGTTCTCTCCCCCTCTGTTCTCTCCCCCTCTGTTCTCTCCCCCTCTGTTCTCTCCCCCTCTGTTCTCTCCCCCTCTGTTCTCTCCCCCTCTGTTCTCTCCCCCTCTGTTCTCTCCCCCTCTGTTCTCTCCCCCTCTGTTCTCTCCCCCTCTGTTCTCTCCCCCTCTGTTCTCTCCCCCTCTGTTCTCTCCCCCTCTGTTCTCTCCCCCTCTGTTCTCTCCCCCTCTGTTCTCTCCCCCTCTGTTCTCTCCCCCTCTGTTCTCTCCCTCTCTCTTCTCTACCCCTCTGTTCTCTCCCCCTCTGTTCTCTCCCCCTCTGTTCTCTCCCTCTCTCTTCTCTACCCCTCTGTTCTCTCCCCCTCTGTTCTCTCCCCCTCTGTTCTCTCCCCCTCTGTTCTCTCCCCCTCTGTTCTCTCCCCCTCTGTTCTCTCCCCCTCTGTTCTCTCCCCCTCTGTTCTCTCCCCCTCTGTTCTCTCCCTCTCTCTTCTCTACCCCTCTCTTCTCTCACCCTCTCTTCTCTCCCCCTCTCTTCTCTAGCCCTCTGTTCTCTCGCCCTCTGTTCTCTCGCCCTCTCTTCTCTACCTCTCTTCTCTACCCCTCTCTTCTCTACCCCTCTCTTCTCTAGCCCTCTGTTTTCTACTGTCTTCCTGTGCAACTACAGTAGTGATTCTGATTGAAACAGAGATTCTGATGCTTGGAAGTATGAAGGTAACCCATACAAATGAATGGAAGTATAGAGGTAACCCATACAAATGAATGGAAGTATAGAGGTAACCCATACAAATGAATGGAAGTATAGAGGTAACCCATACAAATGAATGGAAGTATAGAGGTACCCCTTACAAATGAATGGAAGTATAGAGGAAACCCATACAAATGAATGGAAGTATAGAGGTAACCCATACAAATGAATGGAAGTATGGAGGTAACCCATACAAATGAATGGAAGTATAGAGGTAACCCATACAAATGAATGGAAGTATAGAGGTAACCCATACAAATGAATGGAAGTATAGAGGTAACCCATACAAATGAATGGAAGTATAGAGGTAACCCATACAAATGAATGGAAGTATAGAGGTAACCCATACAAATGAATGGAAGTATAGAGGTAACCCATACAAATGAATGGAAGTATAGAGGTAACCCATACAAATGAATGGAAGTATAGAGGTAACCCATACAAATGAATGGAAGTATGGAGGTAACCCATACAAATGAATGGAAGTATAGAGGTAACCCATACAAATGAATGGAAGTATAGAGGTAACCCATACAAATGAATGGAAGTATAGAGGTAACCCATACAAATGAATGGAAGTATGGAGGTAACCCATACAAATGAATGGAAGTATGGAGGTAACCCATACAAATTAATGGAAGTATAGAGGTAACCCATACAAATGAATGGAAGTATGGAGGTAACCCATACAAATGAATGGAAGTATAGAGGTAACCCATACAAATGAATGGAAGTATGGAGGTAACCCATACAAATGAATGGAAGTATGGAGGTACCCCTTACAAATGAATGGAAGTATAGAGGTAACCCATACAAATGAATGGAAGTATGGAGGTAACCCATACAAATGAATGGAAGAATGGAGGTAGTTTTGTGGCAACAATAATAAGGGGTTAAATATGTGTCCCCAAAAAAACATCTATATTTCCTGAGATGTCTTATATCTTCTAGATACAGGAGAGACACTTCAAAACCTTCTGATTTATTTTTCGACTGTCTTTGTCATTTATGAATGTGTTATTCAATGCATTTCTAAGGGCTACTGTAGTAAAGGCCAAATGTAATATTTTATCCAATATTTTTCTAATTATATATTTTTTAATACGTAGAGGTTTCCTAACATCAAAATCAAGTACATGCTAAAACAGACATTGAAACAAAACAATTCAAAAAAATCTACCTGCAATAGAGCATGCTGGGAAATATGATATTAATGGGTGTGGTTTTTGTTTAACACCGGTACTTAACACCAACACTGGAGAACTTTTACACCAACGAGTGTTAATGTAATACTTACAGAGTTAATTTAACAAATGAATTAACACCGGCCAATTTGATGTGTACTCTCATTTAAATATAGAGTCGCTCTCTTTCATCAATTTGTATACATTGATCCGAAATTCAAGCTGCAACAAGTACAGTCCTCCTATCAGCATCTGGAGAACGAGGCACAACACACAGCTCAGTAGGAAACCCCTTCACAACACCAAGAGGAACGTGGGGTCAACTCTGTAGAACTCAAGACCTGTCGCTGCATCCTAAATTGCTCCCTATTGCCTTCATAGTGCACTACTTTTTGAAAAGGGCCCATAGGGAATAGATCCAATAGGTACCATTTGGGATACAGAACATGTCTTGAGTGGTCTCAAAATCCTTTCATCAAGCTCTACATTCCTCTTGTTGCACGACTGAAGTCTATCTTTATAACAGAATCCTTGGGGAGCCACAGTGGCTGTGAAGCTAGGATCCAAATCATTCCCCATTACACTACATTTCCTCCGATGTAACTGGAGACAACGAAGACACAGTAGAAGGCAACACTGCAGAGGAAACATAGGTCAGACAGCGGCGCGGTAAGACTAATACAGACAATGTTGGCAGTCACCCCAAAATCAATCTGTGGATTAATAAATCTCCCAGCAGAAGAGGACAATATCAATAAATGGGATTCACAATTTTCTCTCTCTCTCTCTCTCTCTCTCTCTCTCTCTCTCTCTCTCTCTCTCTCTCTCTCTTTCTCTTTCTCTCTCTCTCTCTGTCTCTCTCTCTCTCTGTCTCTCTTGATCTCAATGTCAAGAAGCAGACATACTGTCATAAATCACACACATCCTCTCATCACATCCCAACAAAGCAATGATGAGATATTAGCCATATTAAACTGAAACACACTGAAACAGACAAAGACAAACACACACATGCAATCACACGCAATTACTCTCTCTCTCTCTCTCTCTCTCTCTCTCTCTCTCTCTCTCTCTCTCTCTCTCTCTCTCTCTCTCTCTCTCTCTCTCTCTCTCTCTCTCTCTCTCTCTCTCTCTCTCTCTCTCTCTCTCTCTCTCTCTCTCTCTCTCTCTCTCTCTCTCTCTCTCTCTCTCTCTCTCTCTCTCTCCAATTCAAAGGGGCTTTACTGACATGGGAAACGTGTTTACATTGCCAAAGCAAGTGAAGTCAACAATAACCAAAAGTGAGAAGAATTTAACAGTGCAATTAAAAAGTTTGAAAAAGATAAAGACGTTTCAAGTGTTATAATATCAGCTACAGTATGAACAGTGTTTTAGCAATGTTTGTTGTAGTACAAAATTGTTGTAGTACAAATAGTAGGGAAAGATAAATAAACAGATAAATATTGGTGGTATTTACAATGTTGTTTATGCTTCACTGGTTGCCCTTTTCTCATGACAACGGGCTACAAATCTTGCTGCTGTGATTGCACACTGCGGTATTTCGCCTAACAGATATGGGAGTTTATAAATGTTTGATTTGTTTTCAAATGATGCGTGGGTCTGTTTGATCTGTGGGAAATACAGTGCATTCTGAAAGTCCCCTTGACTTTTCCCACATTTTATTAAGTTACAGCCTTATTCTAAAATAGATCAAATAAATACATGTCCTCATCAATCTACACACAATACCCCATAATGACATCACAATACCCCATAATGACATCACAGTACACCATAATGACATCATAATACCCCATAATGACAAAGCGAAAACAGATTTTTAGAATATTTAGCAAATGTAAAAAATATAAAAACAGAAAAACCTTATTTACATAAGTCTTCAGACCCTTCGCTATGAGACTCGAAATTGAGCTCAGCTGCATCCTGTTTCCATTGATCATCCTTGAGATGTTTCTACAACTTGATTGTAGTCCACCTGTGGTAAATTCAATTGATTGGACATGATTTGGAAAGGCACACACCTGTCTATATATGGTCCCACAGTTGACAGTGCATGTCAGAGCAAAAACCAAGCCAAGGGGTCAAAGGAATTGTCCATAGAACTCTGAGACAGGATTGTGTCGAGGCACAGATCTGGGGAAGGGTACTAAAACATTTCTGCAGCATCGAAGGTTCCAAAGAACACAGTGGCCTCCATTATTCTTAAATGGAAGAAGTTTGGAACCACTAAGACTTCCTAGAGCTGGCCGCCCGATCAAACTGAGCAATCGGATGAGAAGGGTCTTGGTCAGGGAGGTGACCTCCTACCTGACAGGGCTGTTCCTCCTACCTGACAGGGCTGTTCCTCCTACCTGACAGGGCTGTTCCTCCTACCTGACAGGGCTGTTCCTCCTACCTGACAGGGCTGTTCCTCCTACCTGACAGGGCTGTTCCTCCTACCTGACAGGGCTGTTCCTCCTACCTGACAGGGCTGTTCCTCCTACCTGACAGGGCTGTTCCCCCTACCTGACAGGGCTGTTCCTCCTACCTGACAGGGCTGTTCCTCCTACCTGACAGGGCTGTTCCTCCTACCTGACAGGGCTGTTCCTCTTACCTGACAGGGCTGTTCCTTCTACCTGACAGGGCTGTTCCTCCTACCTGACAGGGCTGTCCCTCCTACCTGACAGGGCTGTTCCCCCTACCTGAAAGGGCTGTTCCTCCTACCTGACAGGGCTGTTCCTCCTACCTGACAGGGCTGTTCCTCCTACCTGACAGGGCTGTTCCTCTTACCTGACAGGGCTGTTCCTTCTACCTGACAGGGCTGTTCCTCCTACCTGACAGGGCTGTTCCTCCTACCTGACAGGGCTGTTCCTCTTACCTGACAGGGCTGTTCCTTCTAACTGACAGGGCTGTTCCTCCTACCTGACAGGGCTGTTCCTCCTACCTGACAGGGCTGTCCTTCCTACCTGACAGGGCTGTTCCTCCTACCTGACAGGGCTGTTCCTCCTACCTGCCAGGGCTGTCCCTCCTACCTGCCAGGGCTGTCCCTCCTACCTGACAGGGCTGTCCCTCCTACCTGCCAGGGCTGTCCCTCCTACCTGACAGGGCTGTCCCTCCTACCTGACAGGGCTGTCCCTCCTACCTGCCAGGGCTGTCCCTCCTACCTGACAGGGCTGTTCCTCCTACCTGACAGGGCTGTTCCTCTTACCTGACAGGGCTGTTCCTTCTAACTGACAGGGCTGTTCCTCCTACCTGACAGGGCTGTTCCTCCTACCTGACAGGGCTGTCCTTCCTACCTGACAGGGCTGTTCCTCCTACCTGAAAGGGCTGTTCCTCCTACCTGCCAGGGCTGTCCCTCCTACCTGCCAGGGCTGTCCCTCCTACCTGACAGGGCTGTCCCTCCTACCTGCCAGGGCTGTCCCTCCTACCTGACAGGGCTGTCCCTCCTACCTGACAGGGCTGTCCCTCCTACCTGCCAGGGCTGTCCCTCCTACCTGACAGGACTGTCCCTTCTACCTGCCAGGGCTGTCCCTCCTACCTGACAGGGCTGTCCCTCCTACCTACCAGGGCTGTCCCTCCTACCTGACAGGCTGTCCCTCCTACCTGCTGTCCCTCCTACCTGACAGGGCTGTCCCTCCTACCTCCCAGGGCTGTCCCTACTACCTGCCAGGGCTGTCCCTCCTACCTGACAGGGCTGTCCCTCCTACCTGCCAGGGCTGTCCCTCCTACCTGACAGGGCTGTCCCTCCTACCTGCCAGGGCTGTCCCTCCTACCTGACAGGGCTGTCCCTCCTACCTGCCAGGGCTGTCCCTCCTACCTGACAGGGCTGTCCCTCCTACCTGACAGGGCTGTTCCTTCTACCTGACAGGGCTGTTCCCCCTACCTGACAGGGCTGTCCCTCCTACCTGACAGGGCTGTTCCTCCTACTTGACAGGGCTGTCCCTCCTACCTGCCAGGGCTGTTCTACAACTGAGGGTCTTTAATAGAGAATGCTCCGACCCCCGGCTTGGTTCTGTATCTAGGAACCGGCTTGACGGAGCAGAGCACCCTCACTGGAGTTGCATGGAACGAGCATGTCTGTCAGATAAGAGGAGCCAAGGCCATGCAGGATTTTAAAACCAGACCGATACTTTACAGGCATCCAGTGTAGTGCAGATAAACGTGGAGTGATGTGCTCATTCTTTCTAGTGCTGCAGTGATCTGGACCAGATGTACATGTCTAATAGTAGAGACTGAGCAGCTGGACAGGAGGGCTTTACAGTAGTCTAGCCTAGATGATAGTAGAGACTGGGCAGCTGGACAGGAGGGCATTACAGTAGTCTAGCCTAGATGATAGTAGAGACTGGGCAGCTGGACAGGAGGGCTTTACAGTAGTCTAGTCTAGATGATAGTAGAGATTGATCAGCTGGACAGGAGGGCATTACAGTAGTCTAGCCTAGATGATAGTAGAGACTGAGCAGCTGGACAGGAGGGCATTACAGAAGTCTAGCCTAGATTATAGTAGAGACTGGGCAGCTGGACAGGAGGGCATTACAGTAGTCTAGCCTAGATTATAGTAGAGACTGGGCAGCTGGACAGGAGGGCATTACAGTAGTCTAGTCTAGATTATAGTAGAGACTGGGCAGCTGGACAGGAGGGCATTACAGTAGTCTAGCCTAGATTAAACAAACACATGGACCAGATTCTCGGCATCTGGCTGTGAGATGAAGTTTAAAATTCTGAAAACATTCCTGAGATTGAAGTATGTTGTTCTGGGTGTGCTTTAATGTGGTTGTCAAAAGTTAGGCTGGGGTCAAAGGTAACACCAAGGTTTTGAACCACAATGTTAGGTGTAATGAGGCAACCATCAACGTTGAGAGTGAGGTCTGACACAGCCTTGTGGAAGTCACCTGTGGTGCTGAATTTTAGGCCGAGGTAGGTGCAACTATTTGTGAGCTCTAGGGCAACGGTGTCTAGATGGAATTTGTATTTTTTGTCCTGACAACTTAACCTTTTTTGGAGGACCAATAGACCCAAGTCTGATAGAATCTGTGCAGAACATCTAGGTGCTGCTGTAGGCCCTCCTTGGTTGGGGACAGAGGCACCAGATCATCAGCAAACAGTAGACATTTGACTTCAGATTCTAGTCGGGTGAGTCCTGGTGCTGCAGACTGTTCTACTGCCCTCACCAATTCATTGACATACAGTATACTGTATGTTGAAGAGGATGGGGCTCAAGCTGATTGATTCATTGATTTTATAAATGTCATATGTTTTTCCCCCAATACCGCTTTCCATCAATTTGTATAGCAGACTTGAGTCTGAGTCAAATTGAGTCAAATTTGAAATCTACAAAGCATGAGAAGACTTTCCTTTTGTTTGTTTGTCAATACGGGCGTGCTGGGTGTATACAGTGGCTTGCGAAGTATTCACCTCCCTTGGCATTTGGGGGTTTGTATCATTTTATTTACACAACATGCCTACCACTTTGAAAATGCTAAATATTTTTTATTGTGAAACAAACAAGAAATAAGACAAAAAAAACGGAAAACTTGAGCGTGCATAACTATTCACCTCCTACCAAAGTTAATACTTTGTAAAGCCACCTTTTTCAGCAATTACAGCTGCAAGTCTCTTGGGGTATTTTGAGTAAATTTTGAGTAATTTTTTTAAACAAGTTTTTTTTCTTCATGTCACTTCACCAATTTGGACTATTTTGCGTATGTCCATTACATGAAATCCAAATTGTGATCCATTTCAATTACAGGTTGTAATGCAACAAAATAATAAAACCTCCAAGGGGGGATGAATACCTTTTTCAAGGCACTGTACATAGTCTGTCATATGGTATTTTGGTAAGAAGCCAATTTGGCATTTGCTCAGGACATTGTTTTCACTGAGGAAATGTTGTAGTCTGTTGTTGATGATACTGCAGAGGATTTTTCAAAGATTGCTGGTGATGCAGATTCCCGTGGTAATTATTGGGGTCAAATTTGTCCACTCTTTAGGATTAGTTCCAGACATTGGGGAAGATGCCAGAGCTAAGGAGGATGTTAAAGACTTTAAGTATAGCCAAATAGAATTTGTGGTCTATATAATTTATCATTTCATTGAGGATACCATCAACACCACAGGCCTTTTTGGGTTTGAGGGTTTGTATTTTGTCCGGTAGTTCATTCAAATAATTGGATAATCCAGTGGGTTCCGGTAGTCTTTAATAGTTGATTCTAAGATTTTGTATTTGATAATGTACAACGGCAAGAAAAAGTATGTGAACCCTCTGGAATTACCTGGATTTCTGCATAAATTGGTCATAAAACGTGATCTAATCCTGATCTAAGTCACAACAACAGACAAACACAGTGTACTTTAACTACTAACACACAAACTATTGTATTTTTCTTGTCTATATTGAATATATCATTTGAACATTCACAGTATAGGTTGGAAAAAGTCTGTGAACCCCAAGGCTATTGACTTCTCCAAAAGCTAATTGAGGTCAGGAGTCTGCTAACCTGGAGTTCAGTCAATGAGACGAGATTGGAGATATTGGTTAGAGCTGCCCTGCAAAAAAATAAAACTATTATTGCATCTCACAAGAAGCATTGCCTGATGTGAACCATGCCTCGAACAAAAGAGATCTCAGAAGACCTAAGATTATGAATTGTTGACTTGCATAAAGCTGGAAAGGGTTACAAAGTATCTCTAAAAGCCTTGTTGTTCGTCAGACAAATTGTCTATAAACGGAGAAAGTTCAGCATTGTTGCTACTCTCCCTAGGAGTGGCCATCCTGCAAAGATGACTGTAAGAGCACAGCGCAGAATGCTCAATGAGGTTAAGAAGAATCCTAGAGTATCAGCTAAAGACTTACAGAAATCTCTGGAATATGATAACATCTCTGTTGACGAGTTTACGTTACGTAAAACACTAAACAAGAATGGTGTTCATAAGAGGACACCACGGAAGGAGCCACTGCTGTCCAAAAAACATTGCTGCACTTCTGAAATCCGCAAAAGAGCACCTGTATGCTACACAGCGTTTCTGTGGACAGATGAAACTACAGTTGAGTTGTTTGGAAAGAACATACAACACTACGTGTGGAGAAAAGAAGTCACAGCACACCACACCAGGATCAAAACTTCATCCCAACTGTAAAGTATGGTGGAGGGAGCATCATGGTTTGTGGCAGCTTTGCTGCCTCAGGGCCTGGATAGCTTGCTATCATCGACGGAAAAATGAATTCCCAAGTTTATCAAGACATTTTGCAGGAGAATGTCCAATTGAAGCTCAACAGAAGTTTGGTGATGCAACAGGACAACGACCCAAAACACAGAAGTAAATCAACAACAGAATGGCTTCAACAGAAGAAAATACACCTTCTGGAGTGGCCCAGTCAGAGTCCTGACCTCAACCCGATTGAGATGCTGTGGCATGACCTCAAGAGAGCGATTCACATCAGACATCCCAAGAATATTGCTGAACTGAAACAGTTTTGTAAAGAGGAATGGTCCAAAATTCCTCCTGCCCGTGTTCCTTCTTTTTGCATAGTGTATTTCTGTATTGTTTTAGTGATTCACCATACTGAAGGCATAGTCTCAGGTTTTCTGGGTCTCTATGTGTTTGGTTGGATAGGTTTCTCATTTTCTTTTTGGCGGTTTTGCATTCTTCATCAACAATTTGTCATTGCTGTTAATGTTCTTTGGTTGTCTGCTTGACATTTTTAGATGTGATAGTGAAGCTGAAAAGGTCAAATATACTGTTTAGGCTTTCTACTGCGAAGTTTACACCATCACTTATACAGTGAAACGTTTTGTCCAGGAAGTTGTCTAAAAGGGATTGGGTTTGTTATTAATAGAATGCAGTTCCTTTGGATTTGATGCCTCACGATTTAATATTGCTCTGTTCAAGTAGACTGTGTTTTTGCTGTGATCTGATAGTGGTATCAGTGGACTGAAGGAACGCTCTGAGAGAGACTCAGGATTGAGTTCTGTGATAAAATCATTTACAGAACTACTGCCAAGTTATGAGCTGTAGGTGTACCTACTGTAGGAGTCCCCTCGAAGCCTACCATTGACTATGTACAGACCCAGCGTGCGAAGGAGCCGCAGGAGCTGTGACCCTTTTTGTTGGTTGTTTTGTCATAGTTGTGTCTAGGGGGGCATATGGGGGAGGGAATGCTGTCATCTCCAGGTAGGTGTTTGTCAGCCTGTGTGTTGAGGGTGTCGGGTTCTTGTCCAGTTCTGGCATGTAGGCCACCACAGACTAGTACATGTCCCTGGGCCTGGAAATGGTTGATGTCCCCCTCTAGGATGGAGAAGCCGTTATCATTAAAGTATGGGGATTCTAGTTAGGGGATATAGGTAGCACACATGAGGACATTTTCTCTGTTGAGATAATTTCCTTTTGTATTTTTTGCCAAATGTAAAATGTTCCTGTTTTGACTAATTTAATAGAATGGATTAGGTCTGATCTATACCAAATTAAAATACCCCCTGAGTTTCTACTCTATGTGACACCTGGTAGTTTGGTGGATGGAACTACCAGCTCTCTGTAACACTCTCTCTCTCTCTCTCTCTCTCTCTCTCTCTCTCTCTCTCTCTCTCTCTCTCTCTCTCTCTCTCTCTCTCTCTCTCTCTCTCTCTCTCTCTCTCTCTCTCTCTCTCTCTCTCTCTCTCTCTCTCTCTCTCTCTCTCTCTCTCTCTCTCTCTCTCTCAATAGATTAGATGTACTTTCCTCTCGCTGCCGGTCTTTCTATCTAATCCCTCTCTCTCTCTCTCTCTCTCTCTCTCTCTCTCTCTCTCTCTCTCTCTCTCTCTCTCTCTCTCTCTCTCTCTCTCTCTCTCTCTCTCTCTCTCTCTCTCTCTCTCTCTCTCTCTCTCTCTCTCTCTCTCTCTCTCTCTCTCTCTCTCTCAATAGATTAGATGTATTTTCCTCTCCGACAACCTTTTAAAGTAATAGATGAACCACTCTATACAGTTCAGGGAAATTCAGAGGCACGGCAGCCTTTTCTCTCTCTCTCATTATGTAGCAAGGAGGTAGAGGAACAATCACTGTGTCACAAGTCACATGGTGTATACTGTGGCCCATTAAAACTACATCAGGATTGGTGGGTCCCCTGCGGGACGGTTGAGCTAATGTAGGCTAATGCAATTAGCATGAGGTTGTCAGTAACAAGAAAATTTCCCAGCATATCGACATATCTGATATTGGCAGAAAGCTTAAATTCTTGTTAATCTAACTGCACTGTTCAATTTACAGAAGCTATTAAACTGAAAATGTGCACATACACTGCTGCCATCTTGTGGCCAAAATCTAAATTGCACCAGGGCTGGAATAATACATTATGGCCTTTCTCTTATATTTCAAAGAAATGCCAAAAAAATAAATATTTTACCAGATCTAATGTGTTATATTATCCTACATTCCTGTCACATTTGCATGTCCTTGCTTCAGTGCCTGAGCTACAGGCAGTTAGATTTGAGTATGTCATTTTAGGCGAAAATTGAAAAAAAAGGTACTGTAAAGAGACGAAACCCTGACGACAGTTTGTAGCGAATCACCTGGTCGGTTTTCTCTCTCTGTCCAATAAGCAGTGTCCATCTCTCTCTTCTCTCTCTGTCCACCTGAGTAAATCAAATAAGCAGTGTCCATCTCTCTCTTCTCTCTCTGTCCACCTGAGTAAATCCAATAAGCAGTGTCCATCTCTCTCTTCTCTCTCTCCACTCACTCATTCACTCTCTCACACACACTTTTTAACCCTCTCTTTCTTTCCCTTTTACTCTGGCTTTCACCCTGTCATTCACTCTGGCTCTCTCATTTTCACTTAATCTCGGTCTCTACCCCTCCAAACTGAGATAACAACATGGGAACAAACAAACCCCCTGTGTCCCTGACTGACAGTTGACGTAACAACATGGGAACTAACAAACCCCCGTGTCCTTGGCTGACAGTTGACGTAACAACATGGGAACTAACAAACCCCCGTGTCCTTGGCTGACAGTTGACGTAACAACATGGGAACTAACAAACCCCCGTGTCCCTGGCTGACAGTTGACGTAACAACATGGGAACCAACAAACCCCGTTGCCCTGGCTGACAGTTGACGTAACAACATGGGAACCAACAAACCCCCGTGTCCCTGGCTGACAGTTGACGTAACAATATGGGAACCAACAAACCCCCGTGGCCCTGGCTGACAGATGACGTAACAACATGGGAACCAACAAACCCACAGTGTCCCTGGCTGACAGTTGACGTAACAATATGGGAACCAACAAACCCCCGTGTCCCTGACTGACAGTTGACGTAACAACATGGGAACAAACAAACCCACAGTGTCCCTGGCTGACAGTTGGCGTAACAACATGGGAACCAACAAACCTCCGTGTCCCTGGCTGACAGTTGACGTAACAACATGGGAACAAACAAACCCACAGTGTCCCTGGCTGACAGTTGGCGTAACAACATGGGAACCAACAAACCTCCGTGTCCCTGGCTGACAGTTGACGTAACAACATGGGAACCAACAAACCTCCGTGTCCCTGGCTGACAGTTGGCGTAACAACATGGGAACCAACAAACCTCCGTGTCCCTGGCTGACAGTTGACGTAACAACATGGGAACCAACAAACCCACAGTGTCCCTGACTGACAGTTGACGTAACAACATGGGAACCAACAAACCCCCGTGTCCCTGGCTGACAGTTGACGTAACAACATGGGAACCAACAAACCTCCGTGTCCCTGGCTGACAGTTGACGTAACAACATGGGAACCAACAAACCTCCGTGTCCCTGGCTGACAGTTGGCGTAACAACATGGGAACCAACAAACCTCCGTGTCCCTGGCTGACAGTTGGCGTAACAACATGGGAACCAACAAACCCACAGTGTCCCTGGCTGACAGTTGACGTAACAACATGGGAACCAACAAACCCCCATGTCCCTGACTGACAGTTGACGTAACAACATGGGAACCAACAAACCCACAGTGTCCCTGGCTGACAGTTGACGTAACAACATGGGAACCAACAAACCTCCGTGGCCCTGGCTGACAGTTGACGTAACAACATGGGAACCAACAAACCTCCGTGTCCCTGGCTGACAGTTGGCGTAACAACATGGGAACCAACAAACCTCCGTGTCCCTGGCTGACAGTTGACGTAACAACATGGGAACCAACAAACCCACAGTGTCCCTGGCTGACAGTTGACGTAACAACATGGGAACCAACAAACCTCTGTGTCCCTGGCTGACAGTTGACGTAACAACATGGGAACCAACAAACCTCCGTGTCCCTGGCTGACAGTTGGCGTAACAACATGGGAACCAACAAACCCCCGTGTCCCTGACTGACAGTTGACGTAACAACATGGGAACAAACAAACCCCCGTGTCCCTGGCTGACAGTTGACGTAACAACATGGGAACCAACAAACCCCCGTGTCCCTGGCTGACAGTTGACGTAACAACATGGGAACCAACAAACCCCCGTGTCCCTGGCTGACAGTTGGCGTAACAACATGGGAACCAACAAACCTCTGTGTCCCTGGCTGACAGTTGGCGTAACAACATGGGAACCAACAAACCTCCGTGTCCCTGGCTGACAGTTGACGTAACAACATGGGAACCAACAAACCTCCGTGTCCCTGGCTGACAGTTGACGTAACAACATGGGAACCAACAAACCCCCGTGGCCCTGGCTGACAGTTGACGTAACAACATGGGAACCAACAAACCCCCGTGGCCCTGACTGACAGTTGACGTAACAACATGGGAACTAACAAACCCCCTGTGTCCCTGGCTGACAGTTGACGTAACAACATGGGAACCAACAAATCCCAGTGTCCCTGGCTGACAGTTGACGTAACAACATGGGAACCAACAAACCCCCGTGTCCCTGGCTGACAGTTGACGTAACAACATGGGAACCAACAAACCCCCCATGTCCCTGACTGACAGTTGACGTAACAACATGGGAACTACCAAACCCCGTGGCCCTGGCTGACAGTTGACGTAACAACATGGGAACTAACAAACCCCGTGGCCCTGGCTGACAGTTGACGTAACAACATGGGAACTAACAAACCCCCTGTGTCCCTGACTGACAGTTGACGTAACAACATGGGAACCAACAAACCCCCCATGTCCCTGACTGACAGTTGACGTAACAACATGGGAACTAACAAACCCCGTGGCCCTGGCTGACAGTTGACGTAACAACATGGGAACTAACAAACCCCGTGGCCCTGGCTGACAGTTGACGTAACAACATGGGAACCAACAAACCCCCTGTGTCCCTGGCTGACAGTTGACGTAACAACATGGGAACCAACAAATCCCCGTGGCCCTGGCTGACAGTTGACGTAACAACATGGGAACCAACAAACCCCCGTGTCCCTGGCTGACAGTTGACGTAACAACATGGGAACCAACAAATCCCCGTGGCCCTGGCTGACAGTTGACGTAACAACATGGGAACCAACAAACCCCCGTGTCCCTGGCTGACAGTTGACGTAACAACATGGGAACCAACAAACCCCCCGTGTCCCCGGCTGACAGTTGACGTAACAACATGGGAACCAACAAACCCCCCGTGTCCTTGGCTGACAGTTGACGTAACAACATGGGAACCAACAAACCCCCGTGGCCCTGGCTGACAGTTGACGTAACAACATGGGAACTAACAAACCCCCATGTCCCTGGCTGACAGTTGACGTAACAACATGGGAACCAACAAACCCCCCTGACCCTGGCTGACAAGCTGAAATAACAACATGGGAACCAACAAACCCCTGTGTCCCTGGCCGACAGCTGAAGTAACAATATCAGTGTGGATGAGGAGCAGGGATTTCAGCATTAACATATTGTATTAGTGTGTGCGTGTGTGTGTGTGTCACAGTATTAGCATATTGTGGCAATTGTGATTGTGTTTGATTAATTAAAACCCACGCAAACACTGGTGGTCCCTGAGCAGGTGCTGAGAGAGAGAGAGAGAGAGAGAGAGAGAGGGAGACGGAGAGAGCGGGTTAAAGAGAGAACGAGGGGGAGAGAGTGGGAGAAAGAACGAGACGGAGAGAGCGCGAGGTTTACTGAGAGAAACAGAGAGAGAGCAACAGTCTTCTTCAAACAGTAATCAGTAGCTTCATCTCCTGTTTCAAGAACACCACCTGGACAGGACACTAGTCTATCTCCTGTTTCTGTGGCGTGAGGCAGCTTGATGTACAATACACTACCTGGACAGGACACTAGTCTATCTCCTGTTTCTGTAGTGTGAGGCAGCTTGATGTACAATACACTACCTGGACAGGACACTAGTCTATCTCCTGTTTCTGTAGCGTGAGGCAGCTTGATGTACAGTACACTACCTGGACAGGACGCTAGTCTATCGCAGGCCACTACCCCCAATCTATCCCCTTAATGCTGAGTGCCAAGCAGAGACACATCGGGTCCCACTTTTATCGTCTTTGGTATGACTCTGCCAGGGATCAAAACTCCCAACCTTCCAATCTCAGGACGCACACTACCCACAAGGCCATTGAGTTGTTTTCCCACAGCTCTAAGTACAGACTCCTAAACATTTCCCCACACCTGTTAGTGATAGTGGCAGGTAGCCTTGAGGTTACTGGTTTCGAATCCGTGAGCCGACAAGGTGAAAAATCTGTTGCTGTGCCCTTGAGCAAGGCTGATAAAACGATTTGCTCAAGGAGCGCTGGACAATGGTAACCTTGGTTGTGACCCCACTCTCCAAGGGTGTCTCAGGGGGGACCCACTGGGGCCACACTGGTTGAATCAATGTTGTTCCCACGTCATTTCAATGAAAGTTCCCTGAAACCAACGTGCGATTGGCGTTTGTTGCCAGTGGCGGGTTGGGATGTGCAAGAAATACATGTCCATTTCACACTTGTACATGTGTGTAACAGGACTAGGGGCTGTTGCGGTGACCCCAGTAAAATTCCATGTGACTGTTGAGTCACGGTAATCTCCTCTTATGCACTCTGGACATGTGTTGGTAGTACCCAACTCACTAACGGCATTTTATTTTTTATTTTTTTGGTTGCTAATGCCCTAGTACTCAGGGCTCTATTGTTCCTCCATCAGGTCCTAATGGACTGGTACTCAGGGCTCTATTGTCCCTCCATCAGGTCCTAATGCCCTGGTACGCAGGGCTCTATTGTCCCTCCATCAGGTCCTAATGGCCTGGTACTCAGGGCTCTATTGTCCCTCCATCAGGTCCTAATGGCCTGGTACTCAGGGCTCTATTGTCCCTCCATCAGGTCCTAATGGCCTGGTACTCAGGGCTCTATTGTCCCTCCATCAGGTCCTAATGGCCTGGTACTCAGGGCTCTATTGTCCCTCAATCAGGTCCTATTGACCTGGTACTCAGGACTCTATTGTCCCTCCATCAGGTCCTAATGAACTGGTACTCAGGGCTCTATTGTCCCTCCATCAGGTCCTAATGGACTGGTACTCAGGGCTCTATTGTCCCTCCATCAGGGCCTAATGGTCTGGTACTCATGGCTCTATTGTCCCTCCATCAGGTCCTAATGGCCTGGTACTAAGGGCTCTATTGTACCTCCATCAGGTCCTAATGGCCTGGTACTCATGGCTCTATTGTCCCTCCATCAGGTCCTAATGGCCTGGTACTCAGGGCTCTATTGTCCCTCCATCAGGTCCTAAAGGCCTGGTACTCAGGGCTCTATTGTCCCTCCATCAGGTCCTAATGCCATGGTACTCAGGGCTCTATTGTCCCTCCATCAGGTCCTAATGGCCTGGTGACAGTGCTTTCTTTTTTATTTTAATTAACCTTTATTTAACGAGGCAAGTCAGTTAAGAACAAATTCTTATTTACAATGACGGCCTAAGGTGATTAATTCAAAAATCCTCATATGCATAATAGAGCTCATGCATATGGATAGACCTATTTATGAGCCAAAGCCCCTCCCACACACAAAAAACCCCCCACAGAATTAAAATAATGATTGAGCCTTTATAAAAAACATAGCTTACTGTATGGCAGAAAAACAAAGAATAAAAACAGATTTAAAGATTTGGTACATAATTGGTTTTGCCGATAGGCTACTCCAAAATTAAACTAATTATATTTAATATCACTTTTCAGTGTGGACTGTATTATGATGCATACTGGATGGACTGGTTACCTCATGCTACGCTCCAAACTTTCTATCCGTGAGTCTGGGAGAGCTTGAGGACGTATAGGCCTAGGCGATGCTATTGTTTCATTGATTGTGCAGGGCGGCTTACAGAGTTAGCCTACAATTATATTGACTTTGTATTTGATATTTGAATAGCCTAGTTATAGGGATTTTTTTGATATTTTCAGAATTAATAAAGGACACGTTAATTCACTTTAGCTAAAGAATATTTCACCACCATGCGTTTCCATCTCCTCGCTCGCCTTCATTTATTTCTTGAACGCGCAAAGAGAGGGGGCTGACAATAGTTTAATGAAATATGTTTTGTTGTGAAAACATGTTACTATCGATGTTCCCGAACTGATTTGAATTGGTTTCCCAAATGAAGCACTGGGAAGCTACAGTGGTTGAGAGGCAGTTCCACGCCCCCCCCCCCTTCCCCGCCACCCCCTCCTACCTGCATGCCTCCGCTGGATTTCTTGTGGTTGAGAAGCTGTTCCACGGCCCCCCCCCCCGCCACCCCCTCCTACCTGCATGCCTCCGCTGGATTTCTTGTGGTTGAGAAGCTGTTCCACGGCCCCCCCCCCCCCCCCCCCCCGCCACCCCCTCCTACCTGCATGCCTCCGCTGGATTTCTTGTGGTTGAGAAGCTGTTCCACGGCCCCCCCCCCCCCCCCCCGCCACCCCCTCCTACCTGCATGCCTCCGCTGGATTTCTTGTGGTTGAGAAGCTGTTCCACGGCCCCCCCCCCCCCCCCCCCGCCACCCCCTCCTACCTGCATGCCTCCG